>NC_092710.1:14027732-14115232 GCF_047496885.1 Scyliorhinus torazame | reverse complement strand
AGCGCTGCACTGTCAGAGGGTCAGTACTGAGGGAGTGCCGCACTGTCAGAGGGACAGTATTGAGGGAGTGCTGCACTGTCAGAGGGTCAGCACTGAGGGAGTGCCGCACTGTCAGAGAGTCAGTACTGAGGGAGTGCTGCACTGTCAGAGGGTCTGTACTGAGGGAGTGCCGCACTGTCAGAGAGTCAGTACTGAGGGAGTGCTGCACTATCAGAGGGACAGTATTGAGGGAGTGCTGCACTGTCAGAGGGTCAGCACTGAGGGAGTGCTCCACTGTTAGAGGGTCAGTACTGAGGGAGTGCCGCACTGTCAGAGGGTCAGTACTGAGGGAGTGCTGCACTGTCAGAGGGTCAGTACTGAGGGAAGTGCCGCACTGTCAGAGGGTCAGTACTGAGGGAGTGCCGCACTGTCAGAGAGTCAGTACTGAGGGAGTGCTGCACTGTCAGAGGGTCTGTACTGAGGGAGTGCTGCACTATCAGAGGGACAGTATTGAGGGAGTGCTGCACTGTCAGAGGGTCAGCACTGAGGGAGTGCTCCACTGTTAGAGGGTCAGTACTGAGGGAGTGCCGCACTGTCAGAGGGTCAGTACTGAGGGAGTGCCGCACTGTCAGAGGGTCAGTACTGAGGGAATGCCGCACTGTCGGAGAGTCAGTACTGAGGGAGTGCTGCACTGTCAGAGGGTCAGTACTGAGGGAGAGCTGCACTGTCAGAGGGTCAGTACTGAGGGAGAGCTGCACTGTCAGAGGGTCAGTACTGAGGGAGCGCTGCACTGTCAGAGGGTCCGTACTGAGGGAGTGCTGCACTGTCAGAGGGTCAGTACAGAGGGAGTGCCGCACTGTCAGAGGGTCTGTACTGAGGGAATGCCGCACTGTCAGAGGGTCAGTACTGAGGGAGTGCTGCACTGTCAGAGGGTCAGTACTGAGGGAGCGCTGCACTGTCAGAGGGTCCGTACTGAGGGAGTGCTGCACTGTCAGAGGGTCAGTACAGAGGGAGTGCTGCACTGTCAGAGGGTCCGTACTGAGGGAATGCCGCACTGTCAGAGGGTCAGTACTGAGGGAGTGCTGCACTGTCAGAGGGTCTGTACTGAGGGAGTGCTGCACTGTCAGAGGGGTCAGTACTGAGGGAGCACTGCACTGTCAGAGGGTCAGTACTGAGGGAGTGCTGCACTGTCAGAGGGTCAGTACTGAGGGAGTGCTGCACTGTCAGAGGGTCAATACTGAGGGAGTGCTGCACTGTCAGAGGGTCAGTACTGAGGGAGTGCTCCACTGTTAGAGGGTCAGTACTGAGGGAGTGCTGCACTGTCAGAAGGTCAGTACTCAGGGAGTGCCGCACTGCAGAGGGTCAGTACTGAGGGAGTGCTGCACTGTCAGAGAGTCAGTACTGAGGGAGTGCTGCACTGTCAGAGGGTCAGTACTGAGGGAGCACTGCACTGTCAGAGGGTCAGTACTGAGGGAGTGCTGCACTGTCAGAGGGTCAGTACTGAGGGAGTGCTGCACTGTCAGAGGGTCAATACTGAGGGAGTGCTGCACTGTCAGAGGGTCAGTACTGAGGGAGTGCTCCACTGTTAGAGGGTCAGTACTGAGGGAGTGCTGCACTGTCAGAAGGTCAGTACTCAGGGAGTGCCGCACTGCAGAGGGTCAGTACTGAGGGAGTGCCGCACTGTCAGAGAGTCAGTACTGAGGGAGTGCTGCACTGTCAGAGGGTCAGTACTGAGGGAGTGCTGCACTGTCAGAGGGTCAGCACTGAGCGAGTGCTGCACTGTCAGAGGGTCAGTACTGAGGGAGTGCTGCACTGTCAGAGGGTCAGTACTGAGGGAGTGCTCCACTGTTAGAGGGTCAGTACTGAGGGAGTGCTGCACTGTCAGAGGGTCAGTACTCAGGGAGTGCCGCACTGCAGAGGGTCAGTACTGAGGGAGTGCCGCACTGTCAGAGAGTCAGCACTGAGGGAGTGCCGCACTGTCAGAGGGACAGTATTGAGGGAGTGCTTCACTGTCAGAGGGTCAGCACTGAGGGAGTGCTCCACTGTTAGAGGGTCAGCACTGAGGGAGTGCCGCACTGTCAGAGGGTCAGTACTGAGGGAGTGCTGCACTGTCAGAGGGTCAGGACTGAGGGAGTGCCGCACTGTCAGAGGGTCAGGACTGAGGGAGTGCTGCACTGTCAGAGGGTCAGTGCTGAGGGAGAGCTGCACTGTCAGAGGCTCAGTACTGAGGGAGTGCTGCACTGTCAGAGGGTCAGTACTGAGGGAGTGCCGTACTGTCAGAGGGTCAGTACTGAGGGAATACCGCACTGTCGGAGAGTCAGTACTGAGGGAGTGCTGCACTGTCAGAGGGTCAGTACTGAGGGAGAGCTGCACTGTCAGAGGGTCAGTACTGAGGGAGTGATGCACTGTCAGAGGGTCAGTACTGAGGGAGTGCCGCACTGTCAGAGAGTCAGTACTGAGGGAGTGCCGCACTGTCAGAGGGACAGTATTGAGGGAGTGCTGCACTGTCAGAGGGTCAGCACTGAGGGAGTGCCGCACTGTCAGAGAGTCAGTACTGAGGGAGTGCTGCACTGTCAGAGGGTCTGTACTGAGGGAGTGCTGCACTGTCAGAGGGACAGTATTGAGGGAGTGCTGCACTGTCAGAGGGTCAGCACTGAGGGAGTGCTCCACTGTTAGAGGGTCAGTACTGAGGGAGTGCCGCACTGTCAGGGGGTCAGTACTGAGGGAGTGCCGCACTGTCAGAGGGTCAGTACTGAGGGAATGCCGCACTGTCGGAGAGTCAGTACTGAGGGAGTGCTGCACTGTCAGAGGGTCAGTACTGAGGGAGAGCTGCACTGTCAGAGGGTCAGTACTGAGGGAGTGATGCACTGTCAGAGGGTCAGTACTGAGGGAGTGCCGCACTGTCAGAGAGTCAGTACTGAGGGAGTGCCGCACTGTCAGAGGGGACAGTATTGAGGGAGTGCTGCACTGTCAGAGGGTCAGCACTGAGGGAGTGCCGCACTGTCAGAGAGTCAGTACTGAGGGAGGTGCTGCACTGTCAGAGGGTCTGTACTGAGGGAGTGCTGCACTGTCAGAGGGACAGTATTGAGGGAGTGCTGCACTGTCAGAGGGTCAGCACTGAGGGAGTGCTCCACTGTTAGAGGGTCAGTACTGAGGGAGTGCCGCACTGTCAGGGGGTCAGTACTGAGGGAGTGCCGCACTGTCAGAGGGTCAGTACTGAGGGAATGCCGCACTGTCGGAGAGTCAGTACTGAGGGTGTGCTGCACTGTCAGAGGGTCAATATTGAGGGAGTGCCGCACTGTCAGAGGGTCAGTGCTGAGGGTGTGCTGCACTGTCAGAGGGTCAGTACTGAGGGAGTGCTGCACTGTCAGAGAGTCAGTACTGAGGGAGTGCTGCACTGTCAGAGGGTCAGTACTGAGGGAGCACTGCACTGTCAGAGGGTCAGTACTGAGGGAGTGCTGCACTGTCAGAGGGTCAGTACTGAGGGAGTGCTGCACTGTCAGAGGGTCAATACTGAGGGAGTGCTGCACTGTCAGAGGGTCAGTACTGAGGGAGTGCTCCACTGTTAGAGGGTCAGTACTGAGGGAGTGCTGCACTGTCAGAAGGTCAGTACTCAGGGAGTGCCGCACTGCAGAGGGTCAGTACTGAGGGAGTGCCGCACTGTCAGAGAGTCAGTACTGAGGGAGTGCCGCACTGTCAGAGGGACAGTATTGAGGGTGTGCTGCACTGTCAGAGGGTCAGCACTGAGTGAGTGCTCCACTGTTAGAGGGTCAGTACTGAGGGAGTGCCGCACTGTCAGAGGGTCAGTACTGAGGGAGTGCTGCACTGTCAGAGGGTCAGGACTGAGGGAGTGCCGCACTGTCAGAGGGTCAGGACTGAGGGAGTGCCGCACTGTCAGAGGGTCAGTACTGAGGGAGTGCCGCACTTTCAGAGGGTCAGTACTGAGGGAATACCGCACTGTCGGAGAGTCAGTACTGAGGGAGTGCTGCACTGTCAGAGGGTCAGTACTGAGGGAGAGCTGCACTGTCAGAGGGTCAGTACTGAGGGAGAGCTGCACTGTCAGAGGGTCAGTACTGAGGGAGTGCTGCACTGTCAGAGGGTCAGTACTGAGGGAGTGCTGCACTGTCAGAGGGTCAGTACTGAGGGAGCGCTGCACTGTCAGAGGGTCAGTACTGAGGGAGAGCTGCATTGTCAGAGGGTCAGTACTGAGGGAGTGCTGCACTGTCAGAGGGTCAGTACTGAGGGAGTGCTGCACTGTCAGAGGGTCAGTACTGAGGGAGCGCTGCACTGTCAGAGGGTCAGTACTGGGGGAGTGATGCACTGTCAGAGGGTCAGTACTGAGGGAGTGCCGCACTGTCAGAAGGTCAGTACTGAGGGAGTGCTGCACTGTCAGAGGGTCAGTACTGAGGGAGTGCTGCACTGTCAGAGGGTCAGTACTGAGGGAGCACTGCACTGTCAGAGGGTCAGTACTGAGGGAGTGCTGCACTGTCAGAGGGTCAGTACTGAGGGAGTGCTCCACTGTTAGAGGGTCAGTACTGAGGGAGTGCTGCACTGTCAGAGGGTCAGTACTCAGGGAGTGCCGCACTGCAGAGGGTCAGTACTGAGGGAGTGCCGCACTGTCATAGAGTCAGTACTGAGGGAGTGCCGCACTGTCAGAGGGACAGTATTGAGGGAGTGCTGCACTGTCAGAGGGTCAGCACTGAGGGAGTGCTCCACTGTTAGAGGGTCAGTACTGAGGGAGTGCCGCACTGTCAGAGGGTCAGTACTGAGGGAGTGCTGCACTGTCAGAGGGTCAGGACTGAGGGAGTGCCGCACTGTCAGAGGGTCAGGACTGAGGGAGTGCCGCACTGTCAGAGGGTCAGTACTGAGGGAGTGCCGCACTGTCAGAGGGTGAGTACTGAGGGAATACCGCACTGTCGGAGAGTCAGTACTGAGGGAGTGCTGCACTGTCAGAGGGTCAGTACTGAGGGAGAGCTGCACTGTCAGAGGGTCAGTACTGAGGGAGCGCTGCACTGTCAGAGGGTCAGTACTGAGGGAGTGTTGCACTGTCAGAGTCAGTACTGAGGGAGTGCTGCACTGTCAGAGGGTCAGTACTGAGGGGGTGCCGCATTGTCAGAGGGTCAGTACTGAGGGGGTGCCGCACTGTCAGAGCGTCAGTACTTAGGGAGTGCTGCACTGTCAGAGGTTCAGTGCTGAGGGAGTGCTGCACTGTCAGAGGGTCAGTACTGAGGGAGTGCCACACTGTCAGAGGGTCAGTACTGAGGGAGACCTGCACTGTCAGAGAGTCAGTCCTGAGGGAGTGCCGCACTGTCAGAGGGTCAGTACTGAGGTAGTGCTGCACGGTCAGAGGGTCAGTACTGAGGGAGTCCTGCACTGTCAGAGGGTCAGTGCTGAGGGAGTGCCGCACTGTCAGAGGGTCAGTACTGAGGGAGGGCTGCGCTGTCAGAGGGTCAGTACTGAGGGAGTGCTGCACGGTCAGAGGGTCAGTACTGAGGGAGTCCTGCACTGTCAGAGGGTCAGTGCTGAGGGAGTGCCGCACTGTCAGAGGGTCAGTACTGAGGGAGGGCTGCGCTGTCAGAGGGTCAGTACTGAGGGAGTGCTGCACGGTCAGAGGGTCAGTACTGAGGGAGTCCTGCACTGTCAGAGGGTCAGTACTGAGGGAGAGCCGCACTGTCAGAGGGTCAGTACTGAGGGAGTGCCGCACTGTCAGAGGGTCAGTCCTGAGGGAGTGCTGCGCTGTCAGAGGGTCAGTACTGAGGGAGTGCTGCGCTGTCAGAGGGTCAGTACTGAGGGAGTGCTGCACTGTCAGAGGGTCAGTACTGAATGTGTGCTGCACTGTCAGAGGGTCAGTACTGAGGGAGTGCCGCACTGTCAGAGGGTCAGTACTGAGGGAGTGCTGCACTGTCAGAGCGTCAGTACTGAGGGAGTGCCGCACTGTCAGAGGGTCAGTACTGAGGGAGTGCCGCACTGTCAGAGGGTCAGTACTGAGGGAGTGCTGCACGGTCAGAGGGTCAGTACTGAGGGAGCACTGCACTGTCAGAGGGTCAGTACTGAGACAGTGCTGCACTGTCAGAGGGTCAGTACTGAGGGAGCGCCGCACTGTCAGAGGGTCAGTACTGAGGGAGTGCTGCACTGCTGGAGGTTCAGTACTGAAGGAGTGCCGCACTGTCAGAGGGTCAGTACTGAGGGAGTGCTGCACTGTCAGAGGGTCAGTACTGAGGGAGCGCTGCACTGTCAGAGAGTCAGTACTGAGGGAGCGCCGCACTGTCAGAGGGTCTGTACTGAGCGCGTGCTGCACTGTCAGAGTGTCAGTGCTGAGGGTGTGCCGCACTGTCAGAGGGTCAGTACTGAGGGAGTGCTGCACTGTCAGTGGGTCAGTACTGAGGGAGTGCCGCACTGTCAGAGGGTCAGTACTGAGAGAGTGCTGCACTGTCAGAGTGTCAGTTCTGAGGGAGCGCTGCACTGTCAGAGGGTCAGTACTGAGGGAGTGCTGCACTGTCAAACGGTCAGTACTGAGGGAGTGTTGCACTGTCAGAGTCAGTACTGAGGGAGTGCTGCACTGTCAGAGGGTCAGTACTGAGGGGGTGCCGCATTGTCAGAGGGTCAGTACTGAGGGGGTGCCGCACTGTCAGAGCGTCAGTACTTAGGGAGTGCTGCACTGTCAGTGGTTCAGTGCTGAGGGAGTGCCGCACTGTCAGAGGCTCAGTACTGAGTGAGAGTCGCACTGTCAGAGGGTCAGTACTGAGGGAGTGCCACACTGTCAGAGGGTCAGTACTGAGGTAGTGCTGCACTGTCAGAGGGTCAGTACTGAGGGAGGGCTGCGCTGTCAGAGGGTCAGTACTGAGGGAGTGCTGCACTGTCAGAGGGTCAGTGCTGAGGGAGTGCCGCACTGTCAGAGGGTCAGTCCTGAGGGAGTGCTGCGCTGTCAGAGGGTCAGTACTGAGGGAGTGCTGCGCTGTCAGAGGGTCAGTACTGAGGGAGTGCTGCACTGTCAGAGGGTCAGTACTGATGGAGTGCTGCACTGTCAGAGGGTCAGTACTGAGGGAGTGCTGCACTGTCAGAGGGTCAGTACTGAGGGAGGGCTGCGCTGTCAGAGGGTCAGTACTGAGGGAGTGCTGCACGGTCAGAGGGTCAGTACTGAGGGAGTCCTGCACTGTCAGAGGGTCAGTGCTGAGGGAGTGCCGCACTGTCAGAGGGTCAGTCCTGAGGGAGTGCTGCGCTGTCAGAGGGTCAGTACGGAGGGAGTGCAACGCTGTCAGAGGGTCAGTACTGAGGGAGTGCTGCACTGTCAGAGGGTCAGTACTGAGGGTGTGCTGCACTGTCAGAGGGTCAGTACTGAGGGAGTGCTGCACTGTCAGAGGGTCAATACTGAGGGAGTGCTGCATTGTCAGAGGGTCAGTACTGAGGGAGTGCCGCACTCTCAGAGGCTCAGTACTGAGGGAGTGCTGCACTGTCAGAGGGTCAGTACTGAGGGAGTGCTGCACGGTCAGAAAGTCAGTGCTGAGGGAGAGCCGCACTGTCAGAGGGTCAGTACGGAGGGAGTGCTGCACTGTCAGAGGGTCAGTACGGAGGGAGTGCAACGCTGTCAGAGGGTCAGTACTGAGGGAGTGCTGCACTGTCAGAGGGTCAGTACTGAGGGAGTGCTGCACTGTCAGAGGGTCAGTACTGAGAGAGCGCTGCACTGTCAGAGGGTCAGTACTGAGGGAGTGCCGCACTCTCAGAGGATCAGTACTGAGGGAGTGCTGCACTGTCAGAGGGTCAGTACTGAGGGAGTGCTGCACTGTCAGAGGGTCAGTACTGAGGGAGTGCTGCACGGTCAGAGAGTCAGTCCTGAGGGAGTGCTGCGCTGTCAGAGGGTCAGTACTGAGGGAGTGCTGCGCTGTCAGAGGGTCAGTACTGAGGGAGTGCTGCGCTGTCAGAGGGTCAGTACTGAGGGAGGGCTGCGCTGTCAGAGGGTCAGTACTGAGGGAGTGCTGCACTGTCAGAGGGTCAGTACAGAGGGAGTGCTGCACTGTCAGAGGGTCAGTACTGAGGGAGTGCCGCACTCTCAGAGGCTCAGTACTGAGGGAGTGCTGCACGGTCAGAGGGTCAGTACTGAGGGAGTGCTGCACTGTCAGAGGGTCAGTACTGAGGGAGAGCCGCACTGTCAGAGAGTCAGTACTGAGACAGTGCTGCACTATCAGAGGGTCAGTACTGAGGGAGTGCTGCACTGTCAGAGGGTCAGTACTGAGGGAGTGTCGCACTGTCAGAGGGTCAGTACTGAGGGAGCACTGCACTGTCAGAGGGTCAGTACTGAGAGAGTGCTGCACTGTCAGAGGGTCAGTACTGAGACAGTGCTGCACTGTCAGAGGGTCAGTACTGAGGGAGCGCCGCACTGTCAGAGGGTCAGTACTGAGGGAGTGCTGCACTGCTGGAGGTTCAGTCCTGAGGGAGTGCCGCACTGTCAGAGGGTCAGTACTGAGGGAGTGCTGCACTGTCAGAGGGTCAGTACTGAGGGAGCGCTGCACTGTCAGAGAGTCAGTACTGAGGGAGTGCTGCACTGTCAGAAGGTCAGTACTGAGGGAGTGCTGCACTGTCAGAGGGTCAGTACTGAGGGAGTGCTGCACTGTCAGTGGGTCAGTACTGAGGGAGTGCCGCACTGTCAGAGGGTCAGTACTGAGGGAGTGCTGCACTGTCAGAGGGTCAGTTCTGAGGGAGTGCTGCACTGTCAGAGGGTCAGTACTGAGGGAGTGCTGCACTGTCAGAGTCAGTACTGAGGGAGTGCTGCACTGTCAGAGTCAGTACTGAGGGAGTGCTGCACTGTCAGAGGGTCAGTACTGAGGGGGTGCCGCATTGTCAGAGGGTCAGTACTGAGGGGGTGCCGCACTGTCAGAGCGTCAGTACTTAGGGAGTGCTGCACTGTCAGAGGTTCAGTGCTGAGGGAGTGCCGCACTGTCAGAGGGTCAGTACTGAGTGAGAGTCGCACTGTCAGAGGGTCAGTACTGAGGGAGTGCCACACTGTCAGAGGGTCAGTACTGAGGGAGACCTGCACTGTCAGAGAGTCAGTCCTGAGGGAGTGCCGCACTGTCAGAGGGTCAGTACTGAGGTAGTGCTGCACGGTCAGAGGGTCAGTACTGAGGGAGTCCTGCACTGTCAGAGGGTCAGTGCTGAGGGAGTGCCGCACTGTCAGAGGGTCAGTACTGAGGGAGGGCTGCGCTGTCAGAGGGTCAGTACTGAGGGAGGGCTGCGCTGTCAGAGGGTCAGTACTGAGGGAGTGCTGCACGGTCAGAGGGTCAGTACTGAGGGAGTCCTGCACTGTCAGAGGGTCAGTGCTGAGGGAGTGCCGCACTGTCAGAGGGTCAGTCCTGAGGGAGTGCTGCGCTGTCAGAGGGTCAGTACTGAGGGAGTGCTGCGCTGTCAGAGGGTCAGTACTGAGGGAGTGCTGCACTGTCAGAGGGTCAGTACTGAGGGTGTGCTGCACTGTCAGAGGGTCAGTACTGAGGGAGTGCCGCACTCTCAGAGGCTCAGTACTGAGGGAGTGCTGCACTGTCAGAGCGTCAGTACTGAGGGAGTGCTGCACGGTCAGAGAGTCAGTACTGAGGGAATGCTGCACGGTCAGAGGGTCAGTACTGAGGGAGAGCCGCACTGTCAGAGGGTCAGTACTGAGGGAGCACTGCACTGTCAGAGAGTCAGTACTGAGGGAGTGTCGCACTGTCAGAGGGTCAGTACTGAGGGAGCACTGCACTGTCAGAGGGTCAGTACTGAGGGAGTGCTGCACTGTCAGAGGGTCAGTACTGAGACAGTGCTGCACTGTCAGAGGGTCAGTACTGAGGGAGCGCCGCACTGTCAGAGGGTCAGTACTGAGGGAGTGCTGCACTGTTAGAGGGTCAGTACTGAGGGAGTGCCGCACTGTCAGAGGGTCAGTACTGAGGGAGTGCGGCACTGTCAGAGGGTCAAGACTGAGGGAGTGCCGCACTGTCAGAGGGTCAGGACTGAGGGAGTACCGCACTGTCAGAGGGTCAGTACTGAGGGAGTGCCACACTGTCAGAGGGTCAGTACTGAGGGAGAGCTGCACTGTCAGAGGGTCAGTACTGAGGGAGAGCTGCACTGTCAGAGGGTCAGTACTGAGGGAGAGCTGCACTGTCAGAGGGTCAGTACTGAGGGAGTGCTGCACTGTCAGAGGGTCAGTACTGAGGGAGTGCTGCACTGTCAGATGGTCAGTACTGAGGGAGTGCCGCACTGTCAGAAGGTCAGTACTGAGGGAGTGCTGCACTGTCAGAGGGTCAGTACTGAGGGAGTGCTGCACTGTCAGATGGTCAGTACTGAGGGAGTGCTCCACTGTTAGAGGGTCAGTACTGAGGGAGAGCCGCACTGCAGAGGGTCAGTACTGAGGGAGTGCCGCACTGTCAGAGAGTCAGTACTGAGGGAGTGCCGCACTGTCAGAGGGACAGTATTGAGGGAGTGCTGCACTGTCAGAGGGTCAGCACTGAGGGAGTGCTCCACTGTTAGAGGGTCAGTACTGAGGGAGTGCCGCACTGTCAGAGGGTCAGTACTGAGGAGTGCCGCACTGTCAGAGGGTCAGTACTGAGGGAATGCCGCACTGTCGGAGAGTCAGTACTGAGGGAGTGCTGCACTGTCAGAGGGTCAGTACTGAGGGAGTGCTGCACTGTCAGGGGGTCAGTACTGAGGGAGTGATGCACTGTCAGAGGGTCATTACTGAGGGAGTGCCGCACTGTCAGAAGGTCAGTACTGAGGGAGCGCTGCACTGTCAGAGGGTCAGTACTGAGGGAGTGATGCACTGTCAGGGGGTCAGTACTGAGGGAGTGCTGCACTGTCAGAGGGTCAGTACTGAGGGAGAGCTGCACTGTCAGAGGGTCAGTACTGAGGGAGTGCCGCACTGTCAGAGAGTCAGTACTGAGGGTGTGCTGCACTGTCAGAGGGTCAGTACTGAGGGAGTGCTGCACTGTCAGAGGGTCTGTACTGAGCGCGTGCTGCACTGTCAGAGTGTCAGTGCTGAGGGTGTGCCGCACTGTCAGAGGGTCAGTACTGAGGGAGTGCTGCACTGTCAGTGGGTCAGTACTGAGGGAGTGCCGCACTGTCAGAGGGTCAATACTGAGGGAGTGCCGCACTGTCAGAGGGTCAGTACTGAGGGAGTGCCGCACTGTCAGAGGGTCAGTACTGAGGGAGTGCGGCACTGTCAGAGGGTCAGTACTGAGGGAGTGCCGCACTGTCAGAGAGTCAGTACTGAGGGAGTGCTGCACTGTCAGAGGGTTAGTACTGAGAGAGTGCCGCACTGTCACAGGGTAAGTACTGAGGGAGTGTTGCACTGTCAGGGGGTCAGTACTGAGGGAGTGCCGCACTGTCAGAGGGTCAGTAATGAGGGAGTGCTGCACTGTCAGAGGGTCAGTACTGAGGGAGTGCTGCACAGTCAGAGGGTCAGTACTGAGGGAGCGCTGCACTGTCAGAGGGTCAGTACTGAGGGAGTGCTGCACTGTCAGAGGGTCAGTACTGAGGGAGTGCTGCACTGTCAGAGAGTCAGTACTGAGGGAGTGCTGCACTGTCAGAGGGTCAGTACTGAGGGAGCACTGCACTGTCAGAGGGTCAGTACTCAGGGAGTGCTGCACTGTAAGAGGGTCAGTACTGAGGGAGTGCTGCACTGTCAGAGGGTCAGTACTGAGGGAGTGCTCCACTGTTAGAGGGTCAGTACTGAGGGAGTGCTGCACTGTCAGAGGGTCAGTACTCAGGGAGTGCTGCACTGTCAGAGGGTCAGTACTGAGGGAGAGCTGCACTGTCAGAGGGTCAGTACTGAGGGAGAGCTGCACTGTCAGAGGGTCAGTACTGGGGGAGTGATGCACTGTCAGAGGGCCAGTACTGAGGGAGTGCCGCACTGTCAGAAGGTCAGGACTGAGGGAGTGCTGCACTGTCAGAGGGTCAGTACTGAGGGAGTGCTGCACTGTCAGAGGGTCAGTACTGAGGGAGTGCCACACTGTCAGAGGGTCAGTACTGAGGGAGTGCTGCACTGTCAGAGAGTCAGTACTGAGGGAGTGCTGCACTGTCAGAGGGTCAGTACTGAGGGAGCACTGCACTGTCAGAGGGTCAGTACTGAGGGAGTGCTGCACTGTCAGAGGGTCAGTACTGAGGGAGTGCTCCACTGTTAGAGGGTCAGTACTGAGGGAGTGCTGCACTGTCAGAGGGTCAGTACTCAGGGTGTGCCGCACTGCAGAGGGTCAGTACTGAGGGAGTGCCGCACTGTCAGAGAGTCAGTACTGAGGGAATGCCGCACTGTCAGAGGGACAGTATTGAGGGAGTGCTGCACTGTCAGAGGGTCAGCACTGAGGGAGTGCTCCACTGTTAGAGGGTCAGTGCTGAGGGAGTGCCGCACTGTCAGAGGGTCAATACTGAGGGAGTGCTGCACTGTCAGAGGGTCAGGACTGAGGGAGTGCCGCACTGTCAGAGGGTCAGGACTCAGGGAGTGCCGCACTGTCAGAGGGTCAGTACTGAGGGAGTGCCGCACTGTCAGAGGGTGAGTACTGAGGGAATACCGCACTGTCGGAGAGTCAGTACTGAGGGAGTGCTGCACTGTCAGAGGGTCAGTACTGAGGGAGTGCCGCACTGTCAGAGGGTCAATACTGAGGGAGTGCCGCACTGTCAGAGGGTCAGTACTGAGGGAGTGCCGCACTGTCAGAGGGTCAGTACTGAGGGAGTGCTGCACTGTCAGAGGGTCAGTACTGAGGGAGTGCCGGACTGTCAGAGAGTCAGTACTGAGGGAGTGCTGCACTGTCAGAGGGTTAGTACTGAGAGAGTGCCGCACTGTCACAGGGTAAGTACTGAGGGAGTGTTGCACTGTCAGGGGGTCAGTACTGAGGGAGTGCCGCACTGTCAGAGGGTCAGTAATGAGGGAGTGCTGCACTGTCAGAGGGTCAGTACTGAGGGAGTGCTGCACTGTCAGAGGGTCAGTACTGAGGGAGCGCTGCACTGTCAGAGGGTCAGTACTGAGGGAGTGCTGCACTGTCAGAGGGTCAGTACTGAGGGAGTGCCGCACTGTCAGAAGGTCAGTACTGAGGGAGTGCTGCACTGTCAGAGGGTCAGTACTGAGGGAGTGCTGCACTGTCAGATGGTCAGTACTGAGGGAGTGCTCCACTGTTAGAGGGTCAGTACTGAGGGAGAGCCGCACTGCAGAGGGTCAGTACTGAGGGAGTGCCGCACTGTCAGAGAGTCAGTACTGAGGGAGTGCCGCACTGTCAGAGGGACAGTATTGAGGGAGTGCTGCACTGTCAGAGGGTCAGCACTGAGGGAGTGCTCCACTGTTAGAGGGTCAGTACTGAGGGAGTGCCGCACTGTCAGAGGGTCAGTACTGAGGAGTGCCGCACTGTCAGAGGGTCAGTACTGAGGGAATGCCGCACTGTCGGAGAGTCAGTACTGAGGGAGTGCTGCACTGTCAGAGGGTCAGTACTGAGGGAGTGCTGCACTGTCAGGGGGTCAGTACTGAGGGAGTGATGCACTGTCAGAGGGTCATTACTGAGGGAGTGCCGCACTGTCAGAAGGTCAGTACTGAGGGAGCGCTGCACTGTCAGAGGGTCAGTACTGAGGGAGTGATGCACTGTCAGGGGGTCAGTACTGAGGGAGTGCTGCACTGTCAGAGGGTCAGTACTGAGGGAGAGCTGCACTGTCAGAGGGTCAGTACTGAGGGAGTGCCGCACTGTCAGAGAGTCAGTACTGAGGGTGTGCTGCACTGTCAGAGGGTCAGTACTGAGGGAGTGCTGCACTGTCAGAGGGTCTGTACTGAGCGCGTGCTGCACTGTCAGAGTGTCAGTGCTGAGGGTGTGCCGCACTGTCAGAGGGTCAGTACTGAGGGAGTGCTGCACTGTCAGTGGGTCAGTACTGAGGGAGTGCCGCACTGTCAGAGGGTCAATACTGAGGGAGTGCCGCACTGTCAGAGGGTCAGTACTGAGGGAGTGCCGCACTGTCAGAGGGTCAGTACTGAGGGAGTGCGGCACTGTCAGAGGGTCAGTACTGAGGGAGTGCCGCACTGTCAGAGAGTCAGTACTGAGGGAGTGCTGCACTGTCAGAGGGTTAGTACTGAGAGAGTGCCGCACTGTCACAGGGTAAGTACTGAGGGAGTGTTGCACTGTCAGGGGGTCAGTACTGAGGGAGTGCCGCACTGTCAGAGGGTCAGTAATGAGGGAGTGCTGCACTGTCAGAGGGTCAGTACTGAGGGAGTGCTGCACAGTCAGAGGGTCAGTACTGAGGGAGCGCTGCACTGTCAGAGGGTCAGTACTGAGGGAGTGCTGCACTGTCAGAGGGTCAGTACTGAGGGAGTGCTGCACTGTCAGAGAGTCAGTACTGAGGGAGTGCTGCACTGTCAGAGCGTCAGTACTGAGGGAGCACTGCACTGTCAGAGGGTCAGTACTCAGGGAGTGCTGCACTGTAAGAGGGTCAGTACTGAGGGAGTGCTGCACTGTCAGAGGGTCAGTACTGAGGGAGTGCTCCACTGTTAGAGGGTCAGTACTGAGGGAGTGCTGCACTGTCAGAGGGTCAGTACTGAGGGAGTGCTGCACTGTCAGAGGGTCAGTACTGAGGGAGTGCTGCACTGTCAGAGGGTCAGTACTCAGGGAGTGCTGCACTGTCAGAGGGTCAGTACTGAGGGAGAGCTGCACTGTCAGAGGGTCAGTACTGAGGGAGAGCTGCACTGTCAGAGGGTCAGTACTGGGGGAGTGATGCACTGTCAGAGGGTCAGTACTGAGGGAGTGCCGCACTGTCAGAAGGTCAGGACTGAGGGAGTGCTGCACTGTCAGAGGGTCAGTACTGAGGGAGTGCTGCACTGTCAGAGAGTCAGTACTGAGGGAGTGCTGCACTGTCAGAGGGTCAGTACTGAGGGAGCACTGCACTGTCAGAGGGTCAGTACTGAGGGAGTGCTGCACTGTCAGAGGGTCAGTACTGAGGGAGTGCTCCACTGTTCGAGGGTCAGTACTGAGGGAGTGCTGCACTGTCAGAGGGTCAGTACTCAGGGTGTGCCGCACTGCAGAGGGTCAGTACTGAGGGAGTGCCGCACTGTCAGAGAGTCAGTACTGAGGGAATGCCGCACTGTCAGAGGGACAGTATTGAGGGAGTGCTGCACTGTCAGAGGGTCAGCACTGAGGGAGTGCTCCACTGTTAGAGGGTCAGTGCTGAGGGTGTGCCGCACTGTCAGAGGGTCAATACTGAGGGAGTGCTGCACTGTCAGAGGGTCAGGACTGAGGGAGTGCCGCACTGTCAGAGGGTCAGGACTCAGGGAGTGCCGCACTGTCAGAGGGTCAGTACTGAGGGAGTGCCGCACTGTCAGAGGGTGAGTACTGAGGGAATACCGCACTGTCGGAGAGTCAGTACTGAGGGAGTGCTGCACTGTCAGAGGGTCAGTACTGAGGGAGTGCCGCACTGTCAGAGGGTCAATACTGAGGGAGTGCCGCACTGTCAGAGGGTCAGTACTGAGGGAGTGCCGCACTGTCAGAGGGTCAGTACTGAGGGAGTGCTGCACTGTCAGAGGGTCAGTACTGAGGGAGTGCCGGACTGTCAGAGAGTCAGTACTGAGGGAGTGCTGCACTGTCAGAGGGGTAGTACTGAGAGAGTGCCGCACTGTCACAGGGTCAGTACTGAGGGAGTGTTGCACTGTCAGGGGGACAGTACTGAGGGAGTGCCGCACTGTCAGAGGGTCAGTAATGAGGGAGTGCTGCACTGTCAGAGGGTCAGTACTGAGGGAGTGCTGCACTGTCAGAGGGTCAGTACTGAGGGAGCGCTGCACTGTCAGAGGGTCAGTACTGAGGGAGTGCTGCACTGTCAGAGGGTCAGTACTGAGGGAGTGCTGCACTGTCAGAGAGTCAGTACTGAGGGAGTGCTGCACTGTCAGAGGGTCAGTACTGAGGGAGCACTGCACTGTCAGAGGGTCAGTACTCAGGGAGTGCTGCACTGTCAGAGGGTCAGTACTGAGGGAGTGCTGCACTGTCAGAGGGTCAGTACTGAGGGAGTGCTCCACTGTTAGAGGGTCAGTACTGAGGGAGTGCTGCACTGTCAGAGGGTCAGTACTCAGGGAGTGCCGCACTGCAGAGGGTCAGTACTGAGGGAGTGCCGCACTGTCAGATGGTCAGTACTGAGGGAGTGCCGCACTGTCAGAGAGTCAGTACTGAGGGAGTGCCGCACTGTCAGAGGGACAGTATTGAGGAAGTGCTGCACTGTCAGAGGGTCAGCACTGAGGGAGTGCTTCACTGTTAGAGGGTCGGTACTGAGGGAGTGCCGCACTGTCTGAGGGTCAGTACTGAGGGAGTGCTGCACTGTCAGAGGGTCAGGACTGAGGGAGTGCCGCACTGTCAGAGGGTCAGTACTGAGGGAGAGCTGCACTGTCAGAGGGTCAGTACTGAGGGAGATCTGCACTGTCAGAGGGTCAGTACTGAGGGAGCGCTGCACTGTCAGAGGGTCAGTACTGAGGGAGAGCTGCACTGTCAGAGGGTCAGTACTGAGGGAGAGCTGCACTGTCAGAGGGTCAGTACTGAGGGAGAGCTGCACTGTCAGAGGGTCAGTACTGGGGGAGTGATGCACTGTCAGAGGGTCAGTACTGAGGGAGTGCCGCACTGTCAGAAGGTCAGGACTGAGGGAGTGCTGCACTGTCAGAGGGTCAGTACTGAGGGAGTGCTGCACTGTCAGAGAGTCAGTACTGAGGGAGTGCTGCACTGTCAGAGGGTCAGTACTGAGGGAGCACTGCACTGTCAGAGGGTCAGTACTGAGGGAGTGCTGCACTGTCAGAGGGTCAGTACTGAGGGAGTGCTCCACTGTTAGAGGGTCAGTACTGAGGGAGTGCTGCACTGTCAGAGGGTCAGTACTCAGGGAGTGCCGCACTGCCGAGGGTCAGTACTGAGGGAGTGCCGCACTGTCAGAGAGTCAGTACTGAGGGAATGCCGCACTGTCAGAGGGACAGTATTGAGGGAGTGCTGCACTGTCAGAGGGTCAGCACTGAGGGAGTGCTCCACTGTTAGAGGGTCAGTGCTGAGGGAGTGCCGCACTGTCAGAGGGTCAGTACTGAGGGAGTGCTGCACTGTCAGAGGGTCAGGACTGAGGGAGTGCCGCACTGTCAGAGGGTCAGGACTCAGGGAGTGCCGCACTGTCAGAGGGTCAGTACTGAGGGAGTGCCGCACTGTCAGAGGGTGAGTACTGAGGGAATACCGCACTGTCGGAGAGTCAGTACTGAGGGAGTGCTGCACTGTCAGAGGGTCAGTACTGAGGGAGAGCTGCACTGTCAGAGGGTCAGTACTGAGGGAGAGCTGCACTGTCAGAGGGTCAGTACTGAGGGAGCGCTGCACTGTCAGAGGGTCAGTACTGAGGGAGTGTTGCACTGTCAGAGTCAGTACTGAGGGAGTGCTGCACTGTCAGAGGGTCAGTACTGAGGGAGTGCCGCACTGTCAGAGGGTCAGTACTGAGGGAGTGCCGCATTGTCAGAGGGTCAGTACTGAGGGGGTGCCGCACTGTCAGAGCGTCAGTACTTAGGGAATGCTGCACTGTCATAGGTTCAGTGCTGAGGGAGTGCCGCACTGTCAGAGGGTCAGTACTGAGTGAGAGTCGCACTGACAGAGGGTCAGTACTGAGGGAGTGCCACACTGTCAGAGGGTCAGTACTGAGGGAGGCCTGCACTGTCAGAGAGTCAGTCCTGAGGGAGTGCTGCACTGTCAGAGGGTCAGTCCTGAGGGAGCGCCGCACTGTCAGAGGGTCAGTACTGAGGTAGTGCTGCACGGTCAGAGGGTCAGTACTGAGGGAGTCCTGCACTGTCAGAGGGTCAGTGCTGAGGGAGTGCCGCACTGTCAGAGGGTCAGGACTGAGGGAGGGCTGCGCTGTCAGAGGGTCAGTACTGAGGGAGTGCTGCACGGTCAGAGGGTCAGTGCTGAGGGAGTCCTGCACTGTCAGAGGGTCAGTGCTGAGGGAGTGCCGCACTGTCAGAGGGTCAGTCCTGAGGGAGTGCTGCGCTGTCAGAGGGTCAGTACTGAGGGAGTGCTGCGCTGTCAGAGGGTCAGTACTGAGGGAGTGCTGCACTGTCAGAGGGTCAGTACTGAGGGTGTGCTGCACTGTCAGAGGGTCAGTACTGAGGGAGTGCCGCACTCTCAGAGGCTCAGTACTGAGGGAGTGCTGCACTGTCAGAGCGTCAGTACTGAGGGAGTGCTGCACGGTCAGAGAGTCAGTACTGAGGGAGTGCTGCACGGTCAGAGGCTCAGTACTGAGGGATGCTGCACTGTCAGAGGGTCAGTACTGAGGGAGAGCCGCACTGTCAGAGAGTCAGTACTGAGGGAGTGTCGCACTGTCAGAGAGTCAGTACTGAGGGAGTGCCGCACTGTCAGAGGGTCAGTACTGAGGGAGCACTGCACTGTCAGAGGGTCAGTACTGAGACAGTGCTGCACTGTCAGAGGGTCAGTACTGAGGGAGCGCCGCACTGTCAGAGGGTCAGTACTGAGGGAGTGCTGCACTGCTGGAGGTTCAGTACTGAGGGAGTGCCGCACTGTCAGAGGGTCAGTACTGAGGGAGTGCTGCACTGTCAGAGGGTCAGTACTGAGGGAGCGCTGCACTGTCAGAGAGTCAGTACTGAGGGAGTGCTGCACTGTCAGAGGGTCAGTACTGAGGGAGTGCTGCACTGTCAGAGGGTCTGTACTGAGTGCGTGCTGCACTGTCAGATTGTCAGTGCTGAGGGAGTGCTGCACTGTTCGAGGGTCAGTACTGAGGGAGTGCCGCACTGTCAGAGGGTCAGTACTGAGGGAGTGCCGCACTGTCAGAGGGTCAGTACTGAGGGAGTGCTGCACTGTCAGTGGGTCAGTACTGAGGGAGTGCCGCACTGTCAGAGGGTCAGTACTGAGGGAGTGCTGCACTGTCAGAGGGTCAGTTCTGAGGGAGTGCTGCACTGTCAGACGGTCAGTACTGAGGGAGTGTTGCACTGTCAGAGTCAGTACTGAGGGAGTGCTGCACTGTCAGAGGGTCAGTACTGAGGGGGTGCCGCATTGTCAGAGGTTCAGTGCTGAGGGAGTGCCGCACTGTCAGAGGGTCAGTACTGAGTGAGAGTCGCACTGTCAGAGGGTCAGTACTGAGGGAGTGCCACACTGTCAGAGGGTCCGTACTGAGGGAGACCTGCACTGTCAGAGAGTCAGTCCTGAGGGAGTGCCGCACTGTCAGAGGGTCAGTACTGAGGGAGTGCTGCATGGTCAGAGGGTCAGTACTGAGGGAGTCCTGCACTGTCAGAGGGTCAGTGCTGAGGGAGTGCCGCACTGTCAGAGGGTCAGTACTGAGGGAGGGCTGCGCTGTCAGAGGGTCAGTACTGAGGGAGTGCTGCACGGTCAGAGGGTCAGTTCTGAGGGAGTCCTGCACTGTCAGAAGGTCAGTGCTGAGGGAGTGCCGCACTGTCAGAGGGTCAGTCCTGAGGGAGTGCTGCGCTGTCAGAGGGTCAGTACTGAGGGAGTGCCGCACTCTCAGAGGCTCAGTACTGAGGGAGTGCTGCACTGTCAGAGCGTCAGTACTGAGGGAGTGCTGCACGGTCAGAGAGTCAGTACTGAGGGAGTCCTGCACTGTCAGAGGGTCAGTGCTGAGGGAGTGCCGCACTGTCAGAGGGTCAGTACTGAGGGAGGGCTGCGCTGTCAGAGGGTCAGTACTGAGGGAGTGCTGCACGGTCAGAGGGTCAGTACTGAGGGAGTCCTGCACTGTCAGAGGGTCAGTGCTGAGGGAGTGCCGCACTGTCAGAGGGTCAGTACTGAGGGAGTCCTGCACTGTCAGAGGGTCAGTACTGAGGGAGTGCTGCGCTGTCAGAGGGTCAGTACTGAGGGAGTGCTGCACTGTCAGAGGGTCAGTACTGAGGGTGTGCTGCACTGTCAGAGGGTCAGTACTGAGGGAGTGCCGCACTCTCAGAGGCTCAGTACTGAGAGAGTGCTACACTGTCAGAGCGTCAGTACTGAGGGAGTGCTGCACGGTCAGAGAGTCAGTACTGAGGGAGTGCTGCACGGTCAGAGGGTCAGTACTGAGGGAGAGCCGCACTGTCAGAGAGTCAGTACTGAGGGAGTGTCGCACTGTCAGAGGGTCAGTACTGAGGGAGCACTGCACTGTCAGAGGGTCAGTACTGAGACAGTGCTGCACTGTCAGGGGGTCAGTACTGAGGGTGTGCCGCACTGTCAGTGGGTCAGTACTGAGGGAGTGCCGCACTGTCAGAGGGTCAGTACTGAGGGAGTGCTGCACTGTCAGAGGGTCAGTTCTGAGGGAGCGCTGCACTGTCAGAGGGTCAGTACTGAGGGGGTGCCGCATTGTCAGAGGGTCAGTACTGAGGGGGTGCCGCACTGTCAGAGCGTCAGTACTTAGGGAGTGCTGCACTGTCAGAGGTTCAGTGCTGAGGGAGTGCCGCACTGTCAGAGGGTCAGTACTGAGTGAGAGTCGCACTGTCAGAGGGTCAGTACTGAGGGAGTGCCACACTGTCAGAGGGTCAGTACTGACGGAGACCTGCACTGTCAGAGAGTCAGTCCTGAGGGAGTGCCGCACTGTCAGAGGGTCAGTACTGAGGTAGTGCTGCACGGTCAGAGGGTCAGTACTGAGGGAGTCCTGCACTGTCAGAGGGACAGTGCTGAGGGAGTGCCGCACTGTCAGAGGGTCAGTACTGAGGGAGGGCTGCGCTGTCAGAGGGTCAGTACTGAGGGAGTGCTGCACGGTCAGAGGGTCAGTACTGAGGGAGTCCTGCACTGTCAGAGGGTCAGTGCTGAGGGAGTGCCGCACTGTCAGAGGGTCAGTCCTGAGGGAGTGCTGCGCTGTCAGAGGGTCAGTACTGAGGGAGTGCTGCGCTGTCAGAGGGTCAGTACTGAGGGAGTGCTGCACTGTCAGAGGGTCAGTACTGAGGGTGTGCTGCACTGTCAGAGGGTCAGTACTGAGGGAGTGCCGCACTCTCAGAGGCTCAGTACTGAGGGAGTGCTGCACTGTCAGAGCGTCAGTACTGAGGGAGTGCTGCACGGTCAGAGAGTCAGTACTGAGGGAGTGTCGCACTGTCAGAGGGTCAGTACTGAGGGAGCACTGCACTGTCAGAGGGTCAGTACTGAGACAGTGCTGCACTGTCAGAGGGTCAGTACTGAGGGAGCGCCGCACTGTCAGAGGGTCAGTACTGAGGGAGTGCCGCACTGTCAGAGGGTCAGTACTGAGGGAGCGCCGCACTGTCAGAGGGTCAGTACTGAGGGAGTGCCGCACTGTCAGAGGGTCAGTGCTGAGGGAGTGCTGCACGGTCAGAGGGTCAGTACTGAGGGAGTGTCGCACTGTCAGAGGGTCAGTACTGAGGGAGTGCTGCACTGTCAGAGAGTCAGTGCTGAGGGAATGCTGCACTGTCAGAGGGTCAGTACTGAGGGAGTGCTGCACTGCTAGAGGTTCAGTACTGAGGGAGTGCCGCACTGTCAGAGGGTCAGTACTGAGTGAGTGCCGCGCTGTCAGAGGGTCAGTACTGAGGGAGTGCTGCACTGTCAGAGGGTCAGTACTGAGGGAGTGTCGCACTGTCAGAGGGTCAGTACTGAGGGAGTGCTGCACTGTCAGAGAGTCAGTGCTGAGGGAGTGCTGCACTGTCAGAGGGTCAGTACTGAGGGAGTGCTGCACTGTCAGAGGGTCAGTACTGAGGGAGTGCTGCACTGTCAGAGGGTCAGTACTGAGGGAGTGCTGCACTGTCAGAGGGTCAGTACTGAGGGAGTGCTGCACTGTCAGAGAGTCAGTGCTGAGGGAGTGCTGCACTGTCAGAGGGTCAGTACTGAGGGAGTGCCGCACTGTCAGAGGGTTGTGCTGAGGGAGTGCCGCACTGTCAGAGGGTCCGTGCTGAGGGAGTGCCGCACTGTCAGAGTGTCAGTACTGAGGGAGTGCCGCACTGTCAGAGGGTCAGTACTGAGGGAGTGCCGCACTGTCAGAGGGTCAGTACTGAGGGAGTGCTGCACTGTCAGAGGGTCAGTGCTGAGGGAGTGCCGCACTGTCAGAGGGTCAGTGGTGAGGGAGTGCCGCACTGTCAGAGGCTCAGTGCTGAGGGAGTGCCGCACTGTCAGAGGGTCAGTACTGAGGGAGTGCCGCACTGTCAGAGGGTCAGTGCTGAGGGAGTGCCGCACTGTCAGAGGGTCAGTGCTGAGGGAGTGCCGCACTGTCAGAGGGTCAGTACTGAGCGAGTGCCGCACTGTCAGAGGGTCAGTGCTGAGGGAGTGCTGCACTGTCAGAGGGTCAGTGCTGAGGGAGTGCTGCACTGTCAGAGGGTCAGTGCTGAGGGAGTGCCGCACTGTCAGAGGGTCTGTACTGAGGGAGTGCCGCACTGTCAGAGGGTCAGTACTGAGGGAGTGCTGCACTGTCAGAGGGTCAGTGCTGAGGGAGTGCCGCACTGTCAGAGGGTCAGTACTGAGTGAGTGCCGCACTGTCAGAGGGTCAGTACTGAGGGAGTGCCGCACTGTCAGAGGGTCAGTACTGAGTGAGTGCCGCACTGTCAGAGGGTCAGTACTGAGGGAGAGCCGCACTTTCAGAGAGTCAGTACTGAGGGAGCGCCGCACTGTCAGAGGGTCAGTACTGAGGGAGTGCTGCACTGTCAGAGGGTCAGTACTGAGGGAGTGTCGCACTGTCAGAGGGTCAGTACTGAGGGAGAGCCGCACTTTCAGAGAGTCAGTACTGAGGGAGTGCCGCACTGTCAGAGGGTCAGTGCTGAGGAAGTGCCGCACTGTCAGAGGGTCAGTACTGAGGGAGTGCTGCACTGTCAGAGGATCAGTACTGAGGGAGTGCTGCACTGTCAGAGGGTCAGTACTGAGGGAGTGCTGCACTGTCAGAGGGTCAGTACTGAGGGCGTGCTGCACTGCTAGAGGATCAGTACTGAGGGAGTGCCGCACTGTCAGAGGGTCAGTACTGAGGGAGTGCTGCACTGTCAGAGGGTCAGTACTGAGGGAGTGTCGCACTGTCAGAGGGTCAGTACTGAGGGAGAGCCGCACTTTCAGAGAGTCAGTACTGAGGGAGTGCCGCACTGTCAGAGGGTCAGTACTGAGGGAGTGCTGCACGGTCAGAGGGTTGTGCTGAGGGAGTGCCGCACTGTCAGAGGGTCAGTGCTGAGGGAGTGCCGCACTGTCAGAGTGTCAGTACTGAGGGAGTGCCGCACTGTCAGAGGGTCAGTACTGAGGGAGTGCCGCACTGTCAGAGGGTCAGTACTGAGGGAGTGCCGCACTGTCAGAGGGTCAGTACTGAGGGAGTGCTGCACTGTCAGAGGGTCAGTGCTGAGGGAGTGCCGCACTGTCAGAGGGTCAGTGGTGAGGGAGTGCCGCACTGTCAGAGGCTCAGTGCTGAGGGAGTGCCGCACTGTCAGAGGGTCAGTACTGAGGGAGTGCCGCACTGTCAGAGCGTCAGTACTGAGGGAGTGCCGCACTGTCAGAGGGTCAGTGCTGAGGGAGTGCCGCACTGTCAGAGGGTCAGTGCTGAGGGAGTGCCGCACTGTCAGAAGGTCAGTGCTGAGGGAGTGCCGCACTGTCAGAGGGTCTGTACTGAGGGAGTGCCGCACTGTCAGAGGGTCAGTACTGAGGGAGTGCTGCACTGTCAGAAGGTCAGTGCTGAGGGAGTGCCGCACTGTCAGAGGGTCAGTGCTGAGGGAGTGCCGCACTGTCAGAGGGTCAGTACTGAGTGTGTGCCGCACTGTCAGAGGGTCAGTACTGAGGGAGTGCCGCACTGTAAGAGGGTCAGTACTGAGTGAGTGCCGCACTGTCAGAGGGTCAGTACTGAGGGAGTGCTGCACTGTCAGAGGGTCAGTACTGAGAGAGTGCTGCACAGTCAGAGGGTCAGTACTGAGGGAGTGCCGCGCTGTCAGAGGGTCAGTACTGAGGCAGAGCCGCACTTTCAGAGGGTCAGTACTGAGGGAGTGCCGCACTGTCAGAAGGTCAGTACTGAGGGAATGCCGCACCGTCAGAGGGTCAGTACTGAGGGAGTGCCGCACTGTCAGAGGGTCAGTACTGAGGGAGTGCTGCACGGTCAGTGAGTCAGTACTGAGGGAGTTCTGCACTGTCAGAGGGTCAGTACTGAGGGAGTGCCGCACTGTCAGAGGGTCAGTATTGAGGGAGTGCTGCACTATCAGAGGGTCAGTACTGAGGGAGTGCTGCACTGTCAGAGGGTCAGCACTGAGGGTGTGCTGCACTTTCAGAGGGTCAGTACTACGGGAGTGCCGCACTGTCAGAGGGTCAGTACTGAGGGAGCGCCGCACTGTCAGAGGGTCAGTACTGAGTGAGTGCCGCACTGTCAGAGGGTCAGACTGAGGGACTGCTGCACTGTCAGAGGGTCAGTACTGAGGGAGTGCCGCACTGTCAGAGAGTCAGTACTGAGGGAGTGCTGCACTGTCAGAGGGTCAGTACTGAGGGAGTGCCGCACTGTCAGAGGGTCAGACTGAGGGACTGCTGCACTGTCAGAGGGTCAGTACTGAGGGAGTGCTGCACTGTCAGAGGATCAGTACTGAGGGAGTGCTGCACTGTCGGCGAGTCAGTACTGAGGGAGTGCTGCACTGTCAGAGGGTCAGTACTGAGAGAGTGCTGCACTGTCGGAGGGTCAGTACTGAGGGAGCGCTGCACTGTCAGAGAGTCAGTACTGAGGGAGTGCTGCACTGTCAGAGGGTCAGTACTGAGGGAGCGCCGTACTGTCAGAAGGTCTGTACTGAGGGAGTGCTGCACTGTCAGAGGGTCAGTACTGAGGGAGTGCTGCACTGTCAGTGGGTCAGTACTGAGGGAGTGCCGCACTGTCAGAGGGTCAGTACTGAGGGAGTGCTGCACTGTCAGAGAGTCAGTTCTGAGGGAGTGCTGCACTGTCAGAGGGTCAGTACTGAGGGAGTGCTGCACTGTCAGAGTCAGTACTGAGGGAGTGCTGCACTGTCAGAGGGTCAGTACTGAGGGGGTGCCGCATTGTCAGAGGGTCAGTACTGAGGGGGTGCCGCACTGTCAGAGTGTCAGTACTTAGGGAGTGCTGCACTGTCAGAGGTTCAGTGCTGAGGGAATGCCGCACTGTCAGAGGGTCAGTACTGAGTGAGAGTCGCACTGTCAGAGGGTCAGTACTGAGGGAGTGCCACACTGTCAGAGGGTCAGTACTGAGGGAGACCTGCACTGTCAGAGAGTCAGTCCTGAGGGAGTGCCGCACTGTCAGAGGGTCAGTACTGAGGTAGTGCTGCACGGTCAGAGGGTCAGTACTGAGGGAGTCCTGCACTGTCAGAGGGTCAGTGCTGAGGGAGTGCCGCACTGTCAGAGGGTCAGTACTGAGGGAGGGCTGCGCTGTCAGAGGGTCAGTACTGAGGGAGTGCTGCACGGTCAGAGGGTCAGTACTGAGGGAGTCCTGCACTGTCAGAGGGTCAGTGCTGAGGGAGTGCCGCACTGTCAGAGGGTCAGTCCTGAGGGAGTGCTGCGCTGTCAGAGGGTCAGTACTGAGGGAGTGCTGCGCTGTCAGAGGGTCAGTACTGAGGGAGTGCTGCACTGTCAGAGGGTCAGTACTGAGGGTGTGCTGCACTGTCAGAGGGTCAGTACTGAGGGAGTGCCGCACTCTCAGAGGCTCAGTACTGAGGGAGTGCTGCACTGTCAGAGCGTCAGTACTGAGGGAGTGCTGCACGGTCAGAGAGTCAGTACTGAGGGAATGCTGCACGGTCAGAGGGTCAGTACTGAGGGAGAGCCGCACTGTCAGAGAGTCAGTACTGAGGGAGTGTCGCACTGTCAGAGGGTCAGTACTGAGGGAGCACTGCACTGTCAGAGGGTCAGTACTGAGGGAGTGCTGCACTGTCAGAGGGTCAGTACTGAGACAGTGCTGCACTGTCAGAGGGTCAGTACTGAGGGAGCGCCGCACTGTCAGAGGGTCAGTACTGAGGGAGTGCTGCACTGTTAGAGGGTCAGTACTGAGGGAGTGCCGCACTGTCAGAGGGTCAGTACTGAGGGAGTGCGGCACTGTCAGAGGGTCAAGACTGAGGGAGTGCCGCACGGTCAGAGGGTCAGTACTGAGGGAGAGCTGCACTGTCAGAGGTTCAGTACTGAGGGAGAGCTGCACTGTCAGAGGGTCAGTACTGAGGGAGAGCTGCACTGTCAGAGGGTCAGTACTGAGGGAGAGCTGCACTGTCAGAGGGTCAGTACTGAGGGAGAGCTGCACTGTCAGAGGGTCAGTACTGAGGGAGTGCTGCACTGTCAGAGGGTCAGTACTGAGGGAGCGCTGCACTGTCAGAGGGTCAGTACTGAGGGAGTGATGCACTGTCAGAGGGTCAGTACTGAGGGAGTGCCGCACTGTCAGAAGGTCAGTACTGAGGGAGTGCTGCACTGTCAGAGGGTCAGTACTGAGGGAGTGCTGCACTGTCAGATGGTCAGTACTGAGGGAGTGCTCCACTGTTAGAGGGTCAGTACTGAGGGAGTGCTGCACTGTCAGAGGGTCAGTACTGAGGGAGTGCCGCACTGTCAGAGAGTCAGTACTGAGGGAGTGCCGCACTGTCAGAGGGACAGTATTGAGGGAGTGCTGCACTGTCAGAGGGTCAGCACTGAGGGAGTGCTCCACTGTTAGAGGGTCAGTACTGAGGGAGTGCCGCACTGTCAGAGGGTCAGTACTGAGGAGTGCCGCACTGTCAGAGGGTCAGTACTGAGGGAATGCCGCACTGTCGGAGAGTCAGTACTGAGGGAGTGCTGCACTGTCAGAGGGTCAGTACTGAGGGAGTGCTGCACTGTCAGGGGGTCAGTACTGAGGGAGTGTTGCACTGTCAGAGGGTCAGTACTGAGGGAGTGCCGCACTGTCAGAAGGTCAGTACTGAGGGAGCGCTGCACTGTCAGAGGGTCAGTACTGAGGGAGTGATGCACTGTCAGGGGGTCAGTACTGAGGGAGTGCTGCACTGTCAGAGGGTCAGTACTGAGGGAGAGCTGCACTGTCAGAGGGTCAGTACTGAGGGAGTGCCGCACTGTCAGAGAGTCAGTACTGAGGGTGTGCTGCACTGTCAGAGGGTCAGTACTGAGGGAGTGCTGCACTGTCAGAGGGTCTGTACTGAGCGCGTGCTGCACTGGCAGAGTGTCAGTGCTGAGGGTGTGCCGCACTGTCAGAGGGTCAGTACTGTGGGAGTGCTGCACTGTCAGTGGGTCAGTACTGAGGGAGTGCCGCACTGTCAGAGGGTCAATACTGAGGGAGTGCCGCACTGTCAGAGGGTCAGTACTGAGGGAGTGCCGCACTGTCAGAGGGTCAGTACTGAGGGAGTGCGGCACTGTCAGAGGGTCAGTACTGAGGGAGTGCCGCACTGTCAGAGAGTCAGTACTGAGGGAGTGCTGCACTGTCAGAGGGTTAGTACTGAGAGAGTGCCGCACTGTCACAGGGTAAGTACTGAGGGAGTGTTGCACTGTCAGGGGGTCAGTACTGAGGGAGTGCCGCACTGTCAGAGGGTCAGTAATGAGGGAGTGCTGCACTGTCAGAGGGTCAGTACTGAGGGAGTGCTGCACTGTCAGAGGGTCAGTACTGAGGGAGCGCTGCACTGTCAGAGGGTCAGTACTGAGGGAGTGCTGCACTGTCAGAGGGTCAGTACTGAGGGAGTGCTGCACTGTCAGAGAGTCAGTACTGAGGGAGTGCTGCACTGTCAGAGGGTCAGTACTGAGGGAGCACTGCACTGTCAGAGGGTCAGTACTCAGGGAGTGCTGCACTGTCAGAGGGTCAGTACTGAGGGAGTGCTGCACTGTCAGAGGGTCAGTACTGAGGGAGTGCTCCACTTTTAGAGGGTCAGTACTGAGGGAGTGCTGCACTGTCAGAGGGTCAGTACTCAGGGAGTGCCGCACTGCAGAGGGTCAGTACTGAGGGAGTGCCGCACTGTCAGAGAGTCAGTACTGAGGGAGTGCCGCACTGTCAGAGAGTCAGTACTGAGGGAGTGCCGCACTGTCAGAGGGACAGTATTGAGGAAGTGCTGCACTGTCAGAGGGTCAGCACTGAGGGAGTGCTCCACTGTTAGAGGGTCAGTACTGAGGGAGCGCTGCACTGTCAGAGAGTCAGTACTGAGGGAGTGCTGCACTGTCAGAGGGTCAGTACTGAGGGAGCGCCGTACTGTCAGAAGGTCAGTACTGAGGGAGTGCTGCACTGTCAGAGGGTCAGTACTGAGGGAGTGCTGCACTGTCAGTGGGTCAGTACTGAGGGAGTGCCGCACTGTCAGAGGGTCAGTACTGAGGGAGTGCTGCACTGTCAGAGGGTCAGTTCTGAGGGAGTGCTGCACTGTCAGAGGGTCAGTACTGAGGGAGTGCTGCACTGTCAGAGTCAGTACTGAGGGAGTGCTGCACTGTCAGAGGGTCAGTACTGAGGGGGTGCCGCATTGTCAGAGGGTCAGTACTGAGGGGGTGCCGCACTGTCAGAGCGTCAGTACTTAGTGAGTGCTGCACTGTCAGAGTTTCAGTGCTGAGGGAGTGCCGCACTGTCAGAGGGTCAGTACTGAGTGAGAGTCGCACTGTCAGAGGGTCAGTACTGAGGGAGTGCCACACTGTCAGAGGGTCAGTACTGAGGGAGACCTGCACTGTCAGAGAGTCAGTCCTGAGGGAGTGCCGCACTGTCAGAGGGTCAGTACTGAGGTAGTGCTGCACGGTCAGAGGGTCAGTACTGAGGGAGTCCTGCACTGTCAGAGGGTCAGTGCTGAGGGAGTGCCGCACTGTCAGAGGGTCAGTACTGAGGGAGGGCTGCGCTGTCAGAGGGTCAGTACTGAGGGAGTGCTGCACGGTCAGAGGGTCAGTACTGAGGGAGTCCTGCACTGTCAGAGGGTCAGTCCTGAGGGAGTGCTGCGCTGTCAGAGGGTCAGTACTGAGGGAGTGCTGCGCTGTCAGAGGGTCAGTACTGAGGGAGTGCTGCACTGTCAGAGGGTCAGTACTGAGGGTGTGCTGCACTGTCAGAGGGTCAGTACTGAGGGAGTGCCGCACTCTCAGAGGCTCAGTACTGAGGGAGTGCTGCACTGTCAGAGCGTCAGTACTGAGGGAGTGCTGCACGGTCAGAGAGTCAGTACTGAGGGAATGCTGCACGGTCAGAGGGTCAGTACTGAGGGAGCACTGCACTGTCAGAGGGTCAGTACTGAGGGAGTGCTGCACTGTCAGAGGGTCAGTACTGAGACAGTGCTGCACTGTCAGAGGGTCAGTACTGAGGGAGCGCCGCACTGTCAGAGGGTCAGTACTGAGGGAGTGCTGCACTGTTAGAGGGTCAGTACTGAGGGAGTGCCGCACTGTCAGAGGGTCAGTACTGAGGGAGTGCGGCACTGTCAGAGGGTCAAGACTGAGGGAGTGCCGCACTGTCAGAGGGTCAGGACTGAGGGAGTGCCGCACTGTCAGAGGGTCAGTACTGAGGGAGTGCCACACTGTCAGAGGGTCAGTACTGAGGGAGAGCTGCACTGTCAGAGGGTCAGTACTGAGGGAGAGCTGCACTGTCAGAGGTTCAGTACTGAGGGAGAGCTGCACTGTCAGAGGGTCAGTACTGAGGGAGAGCTGCACTGTCAGAGGGTCAGTACTGAGGGAGAGCTGCACTGTCAGAGGGTCAGTACTGAGGGAGAGCTGCACTGTCAGAGGGTCAGTACTGAGGGAGTGCTGCACTGTCAGAGGGTCAGTACTGAGGGAGTGCTGCACTGTCAGAGGGTCAGTACTGAGGGAGCGCTGCACTGTCAGAGGGTCAGTACTGAGGGAGTGATGCACTGTCAGAGGGTCAGTACTGAGGGAGTGCCGCACTGTCAGAAGGTCAGTACTGAGGGAGTGCTGCACTGTCAGAGGGTCAGTACTGAGGGAGTGCTGCACTGTCAGATGGTCAGTACTGAGGGAGTGCTCCACTGTTAGAGGGTCAGTACTGAGGGAGAGCCGCACTGCAGAGGGTCAGTACTGAGGGAGTGCCGCACTGTCAGAGAGTCAGTACTGAGGGAGTGCTGCACTGTCAGAGGGTCAGCATTGAGGGAGTGCTCCACTGTTAGAGGGTCAGTACTGAGGGAGTGCCGCACTGTCAGAGGGTCAGTACTGAGGAGTGCCGCACTGTCAGAGGGTCAGTACTGAGGGAATGCCGCACTGTCGGAGAGTCAGTACTGAGGGAGTGCTGCACTGTCAGAGGGTCAGTACTGAGGGAGTGCTGCACTGTCAGGGGGTCAGTACTGAGGGAGTGATGCACTGTCAGAGGGTCAGTACTGAGGGAGTGCCGCACTGTCAGAAGGTCAGTACTGAGGGAGCGCTGCACTGTCAGAGGGTCAGTACTGAGGGAGTGATGCACTGTCAGGGGGTCAGTACTGAGGGAGTGCTGCACTGTCAGAGGGTCAGTACTGAGGGAGAGCTGCACTGTCAGAGGGTCAGTACTGAGGGAGTGCCGCACTGTCAGAGAGTCAGTACTGAGGGTGTGCTGCACTGTCAGAGGGTCAGTACTGACGGAGTGCTGCACTGTCAGAGGGTCTGTACTGAGCGCGTGCTGCACTGTCAGAGTGTCAGTGCTGAGGGTGTGCCGCACTGTCAGAGGGTCAGTACTGTGGGAGTGCTGCACTGTCAGTGGGTCAGTACTGAGGGAGTGCCGCACTGTCAGAGGGTCAATACTGAGGGAGTGCCGCACTGTCAGAGGGTCAGTACTGAGGGAGTGCCGCACTGTCAGAGGGTCAGTACTGAGGGAGTGCGGCACTGTCAGAGGGTCAGTACTGAGGGAGTGCCGCACTGTCAGAGAGTCAGTACTGAGGGAGTGCTGCACTGTCAGAGGGTTAGTACTGAGAGAGTGCCGCACTGTCACAGGGTAAGTACTGAGGGAGTGTTGCACTGTCAGGGGGTCAGTACTGAGGGAGTGCCGCACTGTCAGAGGGTCAGTAATGAGGGAGTGCTGCACTGTCAGAGGGTCAGTACTGAGGGAGTGCTGCACTGTCAGAGGGTCAGTACTGAGGGAGCGCTTCACTGTCAGAGGGTCAGTACTGAGGGAGTGCTGCACTGTCAGAGGGTCAGTACTGAGGGAGTGCTGCACTGTCAGAGAGTCAGTACTGAGGGAGTGCTGCACTGTCAGAGGGTCAGTACTGAGGGAGCACTGCACTGTCAGAGGGTCAGTACTCAGGGAGTGCTGCACTGTCAGAGGGTCAGTACTGAGGGAGTGCTGCACTGTCAGAGGGTCAGTACTGAGGGAGTGCTCCACTGTTAGAGGGTCAGTACTGAGGGAGTGCTGCACTGTCAGAGGGTCAGTACTCAGGGAGTGCCGCACTGCAGAGGGTCAGTACTGAGGGAGTGCCGCACTGTCAGAGAGTCAGTACTGAGGGAGAGCCGCACTGTCAGAGAGTCAGTACTGAGGGAGTGTCGCACTGTCAGAGGGTCAGTACTGAGGGAGCACTGCACTGTCAGAGGGTCAGTACTGAGGGAGTGCTGCACTGTCAGAGGGTCAGTACTGAGACAGTGCTGCACTGTCAGAGGGTCAGTACTGAGGGAGCGCCGCACTGTCAGAGGGTCAGTACTGAGGGAGTGCTGCACTGTTAGAGGGTCAGTACTGAGGGAGTGCCGCACTGTCAGAGGGTCAGTACTGAGGGAGTGCGGCACTGTCAGAGGGTCAAGACTGAGGGAGTGCCGCACTGTCAGAGGGTCAGGATTGAGGGAGTGCCGCACTGTCAGAGGGTCAGTACTGAGGGAGTGCCACACTGTCAGAGGGTCAGTACTGAGGGAGAGCTGCACTGTCAGAGGGTCAGTACTGAGGGAGAGCTGCACTGTCAGAGGTTCAGTACTGAGGGAGAGCTGCACTGTCAGAGGGTCAGTACTGAGGGAGAGCTGCACTGTCAGAGGGTCAGTACTGAGGGAGAGCTGCACTGTCAGAGGGTCAGTACTGAGGGAGAGCTGCACTGTCAGAGGGTCAGTACTGAGGGAGTGCTGCACTGTCAGAGGGTCAGTACTGAGGGAGTGCTGCACTGTCAGAGGGTCAGTACTGAGGGAGCGCTGCACTGTCAGAGGGTCAGTACTGAGGGAGTGCTGCACTGTCAGATGGTCAGTACTGAGGGAGTGCTCCACTGTTAGAGGGTCAGTACTGAGGGAGAGCCGCACTGCAGAGGGTCAGTACTGAGGGAGTGCCGCACTGTCAGAGAGTCAGTACTGAGGGAGTGCCGCACTGTCAGAGGGACAGTATTGAGGGAGTGCTGCACTGTCAGAGGGTCAGCATTGAGGGAGTGCTCCACTGTTAGAGGGTCAGTACTGAGGGAGTGCCGCACTGTCAGAGGGTCAGTACTGAGGAGTGCCGCACTGTCAGAGGGTCAGTACTGAGGGAATGCCGCACTGTCGGAGAGTCAGTACTGAGGGAGTGCTGCACTGTCAGAGGGTCAGTACTGAGGGAGTGCTGCACTGTCAGGGGGTCAGTACTGAGGGAGTGATGCACTGTCAGAGGGTCAGTACTGAGGGAGTGCCGCACTGTCAGAAGGTCAGTACTGAGGGAGCGCTGCACTGTCAGAGGGTCAGTACTGAGGGAGTGATGCACTGTCAGGGGGTCAGTACTGAGGGAGTGCTGCACTGTCAGAGGGTCAGTACTGAGGGAGAGCTGCACTGTCAGAGGGTCAGTACTGAGGGAGTGCCGCACTGTCAGAGAGTCAGTACTGAGGGTGTGCTGCACTGTCAGAGGGTCAGTACTGACGGAGTGCTGCACTGTCAGAGGGTCTGTACTGAGCGCGTGCTGCACTGTCAGAGTGTCAGTGCTGAGGGTGTGCCGCACTGTCAGAGGGTCAGTACTGTGGGAGTGCTGCACTGTCAGTGGGTCAGTACTGAGGGAGTGCCGCACTGTCAGAGGGTCAATACTGAGGGAGTGCCGCACTGTCAGAGGGTCAGTACTGAGGGAGTGCCGCACTGTCAGAGGGTCAGTACTGAGGGAGTGCGGCACTGTCAGAGGGTCAGTACTGAGGGAGTGCCGCACTGTCAGAGAGTCAGTACTGAGGGAGTGCTGCACTGTCAGAGGGTTAGTACTGAGAGAGTGCCGCACTGTCACAGGGTAAGTACTGAGGGAGTGTTGCACTGTCAGGGGGTCAGTACTGAGGGAGTGCCGCACTGTCAGAGGGTCAGTAATGAGGGAGTGCTGCACTGTCAGAGGGTCAGTACTGAGGGAGTGCTGCACTGTCAGAGGGTCAGTACTGAGGGAGCGCTTCACTGTCAGAGGGTCAGTACTGAGGGAGTGCTGCACTGTCAGAGGGTCAGTACTGAGGGAGTGCTGCACTGTCAGAGAGTCAGTACTGAGGGAGTGCTGCACTGTCAGAGGGTCAGTACTGAGGGAGCACTGCACTGTCAGAGGGTCAGTACTCAGGGAGTGCTGCACTGTCAGAGGGTCAGTACTGAGGGAGTGCTGCACTGTCAGAGGGTCAGTACTGAGGGAGTGCTCCACTGTTAGAGGGTCAGTACTGAGGGAGTGCTGCACTGTCAGAGGGTCAGTACTCAGGGAGTGCCGCACTGCAGAGGGTCAGTACTGAGGGAGTGCCGCACTGTCAGAGAGTCAGTACTGAGGGAGTGCCGCACTGTCAGAGAGTCAGTACTGAGGGAGTGCCGCACTGTCAGAGGGACAGTATTGAGGAAGTGCTGCACTGTCAGAGGGTCAGCACTGAGGGAGTGCTCCACTGTTAGAGGGTCAGTACTGAGGGAGTGCCGCACTGTCAGAGGGTCAGTACTGAGGGAGTGCTGCACTGTCAGAGGGTCAGGACTGAGGGAGTGCCGCACTGTCAGAGGGTCAGTACTGAGGGAGAGCTGCACTGTCAGAGGGTCAGTACTGAGGGAGATCTGCACTGTCAGAGGGTCAGTACTGAGGGAGCGCTGCACTGTCAGAGGGTCAGTACTGAGGGAGAGCTGCACTGTCAGAGGGTCAGTACTGAGGGAGTGCCGCACTGTCAGAGGGTCAGTACTGAGGGAGATCTGCACTGTCTGAGGGTCAGTACTGAGGGAGTGCTGCACTGTCAGAGGGTCAGTACTGAGGGAGAGCTGCACTGTCAGAGGGTCAGTACTGGGGGAGTGATGCACTGTCAGAGGGTCAGTACTGAGGGAGTGCCGCACTGTCAGAAGGTCAGTACTGAGGGAGTGCTGCACTGTCAGAGGGTCAGTACTGAGGGAGCACTGCACTGTCAGAGGGTCAGTACTGAGGGAGTGCTGCACTATCAGAGGGTCAGTACTGAGGGAGTGCTCCACTGTTAGAGGGTCAGTACTGAGGGAGTGCTGCACTGTCAGAGGGTCAGTACTCAGGGAGTGCCGCACTGCAGAGGGTCAGTACTGAGGGAGTGCCGCACTGTCAGAGAGTCAGTACTGAGGGAGTGCCGCACTGTCAGAGGGACAGTATTGAGGGAGTGCTGCACTGTCAGAGGGTCAGCACTGAGGGAGTGCTCCACTGTTAGAGGGTCAGTGCTGAGGGAGTGCCGCACTGTCAGAGGGTCAGTACTGAGGGAGTGCTGCACTGTCAGAGGGTCAGGACTGAGGGAGTGCCGCACTGTCAGAGGGTCAGGACTCAGGGAGTGCCGCACTGTCAGAGGGTCAGTACTGAGGGAGTGCCGCACTGTCAGAGGGTGAGTACTGAGGGAATACCGCACTGTCGGAGAGTCAGTACTGAGGGAGTTCTGCACTGTCAGAGGGTCAGTACTGAGGGAGAGCTGCACTGTCAGAGGGTCAGTACTGAGGGAGAGCTGCACTGTCAGAGGGTCAGTACTGAGGGAGCGCTGCACTGTCAGAGGGTCAGTACTGAGGGAGTGTTGCACTGTCAGAGTCAGTACTGAGGGAGTGCTGCACTGTCAGAGGGTCAGTACTGAGGGAGTGCCGCACTGTCAGAGGGTCAGTACTGAGGGAGTGCCGCATTGTCAGAGGGTCAGTACTGAGGGGGTGCCGCACTGTCAGAGCGTCAGTACTTAGGGAGTGCTGCACTGTGAGAGGTTCAGTGCTGAGGGAGTGCCGCACTGTCAGAGGGTCAGTACTGAGTGAGAGTCGCACTGACAGAGGGTCAGTACTGAGGGAGTGCCACACTGTCAGAGGGTCAGTACTGAGGGAGACCTGCACTGTCAGAGAGTCAGTCCTGAGGGAGTGCCGCACTGTCAGAGGGTCAGTACTGAGGTAGTGCTGCACGGTCAGAGGGTCAGTACTGAGGGAGTCCTGCACTGTCAGAGGGTCAGTGCTGAGGGAGTGCCGCACTGTCAGAGGGTCAGTACTGAGGGAGGGCTGCGCTGTAAGAGGGTCAGTACTGAGGGAGTGCTGCACGGTCAGACGGTCAGTGCTGAGGGAGTCCTGCACTGTCAGAGGGTCAGTGCTGAGGGAGTGCCGCACTGTCAGAGGGTCAGTCCTGAGGGAGTGCTGCGCTGTCAGAGGGTCAGTACTGAGGGAGTGCTGCGCTGTCAGAGGGTCAGTACTGAGGGAGTGCTGCACTGTCAGAGGGTCAGTACTGAGGGTGTGCTGCACTGTCAGAGGGTCAGTACTGAGGGAGTGCCGCACTCTCAGAAGCTCAGTACTGAGGGAGTGCTGCACTGTCAGAGCGTCAGTACTGAGGGAGTGCTGCACGGTCAGAGAGTCAGTACTGAGGGAGTGCTGCACGGTCAGAGGCTCAGTACTGAGGGATGCTGCACTGTCAGAGGGTCAGTACTGAGGGAGAGCCGCACTGTCAGAGAGTGAGTACTGAGGGAGCACTGCACTGTCAGAGGGTCAGTACTGAGACAGTGCTGCACTGTCAGAGGGTCAGTACTGAGGGAGCGCCGCACTGTCAGAGGGTCAGTACTGAGGGAGTGCTGCACTGCTGGAGGTTCAGTACTGAGGGAGTGCCGCACTGTCAGAGGGTCAGTACTGAGGGAGTGGTGCACTGTCAGAGGGTCAGTACTGAGGGAGCGCTGCACTGTCAGAGAGTCAGTACTGAGGGAGTGCTGCACTGTCAGAGGGTCAGTACTGAGGGAGTGCTGCACTGTCAGAGGGTCTGTACTGAGCGCGTGCTGCACTGTCAGATTGTCAGTGCTGAGGGTGTGCCGCACTGTCAGAGGGTCAGTACTGAGGGAGTGCTGCACTGTCAGTGGGTCAGTACTGAGGGAGTGCCGCACTGTCAGAGGGTCAGTACTGAGGGAGTGCTGCACTGTCAGAGGGTCAGTTCTGAGGGAGCGCTGCACTGTCAGAGGGTCAGTACTGAGGGAGTGCTGCACTGTCAGACGGTCAGTACTGAGGGAGTGTTGCACTGTCAGAGTCAGTACTGAGTGAGTGCTGCACTGTCAGAGGGTCAGTACTGAGGGGGTGCCGCATTGTCAGAGGTTCAGTGCTGAGGGAGTGCCGCACTGTCAGAGGGTCAGTACTGAGTGAGAGTCGCACTGTTAAAGGGTCAGTACTGAGGGAGTGCCACACTGTCAGAGGGTCAGTACTGAGGGAGACCTGCACTGTCAGAGAGTCAGTCCTGAGGGAGTGCCGCACTGTCAGAGGGTCAGTACTGAGGGAGTGCTGCACGGTCAGAGGGTCAGTACTGAGGGAGTCCTGCACTGTCAGAGGGTCAGTGCTGAGGGAGTGCCGCACTGTCAGAGGGTCAGTACTGAGGGAGGGCTGCGCTGTCAGAGGGTCAGTACTGAGGAAGTGCTGCACGGTCAGAGGGTCAGTTCTGAGGGAGTCCTGCACTGTCAGAGGGTCAGTGCTGAGGGAGTGCCGCACTGTCAGAGGGTCAGTCCTGAGGGAGTGCTGCGCTGTCAGAGGGTCAGTACTGAGGGAGTGCTGCACTGTCAGAGGGTCAGTACTGAGGGTGTGCTGCACTGTCAGAGGGTCAGTACTGAGGGAGTGCCGCACTCTCAGAGGCTCAGTACTGAGGGAGTGCTGCACTGTCAGAGCGTCAGTACTGAGGGAGTGCTGCACGGTCAGAGAGTCAGTACTGAGGGAGTCCTGCACTGTCAGAGGGTCAGTGCTGAGGGAGTGCCGCACTGTCAGAGGGTCAGTACTGAGGGAGGGCTGCGCTGTCAGAGGGTCAGTACTGAGGGAGTGCTGCACGGTCAGAGGGTCAGTACTGAGGGAGTCCTGCTCTGTCAGAGGGTCAGTGCTGAGGGAGTGCCGCACTGTCAGAGGGTCAGTACTGAGGGAGTCCTGCACTGTCAGAGGGTCAGTACTGAGGGAGTGCTGCGCTGTCAGAGGGTCAGTACTGAGGGAGTGCTGCACTGTCAGAGGGTCAGTACTGAGGGTGTGCTGCACTGTCAGAGGGTCAGTACTGAGGGAGTGCCGCACTCTCAGAGGCTCAGTACTGAGGGAGTGCTACACTGTCAGAGCGTCAGTACTGAGGGAGTGCTGCACTGTCAGAGAGTCAGTACTGAGGGAGTGCTGCACGGTCAGAGGGTCAGTACTGAGGGAGAGCCGCACTGTCAGAGAGTCAGTACTGAGGGAGTGTCGCACTGTCAGAGGGTCAGTACTGAGGGAGTGCTGCACTGTCAGAGGGTCAGTACTGAGACAGTGCTGCACTGTCAGAGGGTCAGTACTGAGACAGTGCTGCACTGTCAGGGGGTCAGTACTGAGACAGTGCTGCACTGTCAGAGGGTCAGTACTGAGACAGTGCTGCACTGTCAGGGGGTCAGTACTGAGGGAGTGCTGCACTGCTGGAGGTTCAGTACTGAGGGAGTGCCGCACTGTCAGAGGGTCAGTACTGAGGGAGTGCTGCACTGTCAGAGGGTCAGTACTGAGGGAGCGCTGCACTGTCAGAGAGTCAGTACTGAGGGAGTGCTGCACTGTCAGAGGGTCAGTACTGAGGGAGTGCTGCACTGTCAGAGTGTCAGTGCTGAGGGTGTGCCGCACTGTCAGAGGGTCAGTACTGAGGGAGTGCTGCACTGTCAGTGGGTCAGTACTGAGGGAGTGCCGCACTGTCAGAGGGTCAGTACTGAGGGAGTGCTGCACTGTCAGAGGGTCAGTTCTGAGGGAGCGCTGCACTGTCAGAGGGTCAGTACTGAGGGGGTGCCGCATTGTCAGAGGGTCAGTACTGAGGGGGTGCCGCTAGTCAGAGCGTCAGTACTTAGGGAGTGCTGCACTGTCAGAGGTTCAGTGCTGAGGGAGTGCCGCACTGTCAGAGGGTCAGTACTGAGTGAGAGTCGCACTGTCAGAGGGTCAGTACTGAGGGAGTGCCACACTGTCAGAGGGTCAGTACTGACGGAGACCTGCACTGTCAGAGAGTCAGTCCTGAGGGAGTGCCGCACTGTCAGAGGGTCAGTACTGAGGTAGTGCTGCACGGTCAGAGGGTCAGTACTGAGGGAGTCCTGCACTGTCAGAGGGTCAGTGCTGAGGGAGTGCCGCACTGTCAGAGGGTCAGTACTGAGGGAGGGCTGCGCTGTCAGAGGGTCAGTACTGAGGGAGTGCTGCACGGTCAGAGGGTCAGTACTGAGGGAGTGCCGCACTGTCAGAGGGTCAGTCCTGAGGGAGTGCTGCACTGTCAGAGGGTCAGTACTGAGGGAGTGCTGCGCTGTCAGAGGGTCAGTACTGAGGGAGTGCTGCACTGTCAGAGGGTCAGTACTGAGGGTGTGCTGCACTGTCAGAGGGTCAGTACTGAGGGAGTGCCGCACTCTCAGAGGCTCAGTACTGAGGGAGTGCTGCACTGTCAGAGCGTCAGTACTGAGGGAGTGCTGCACGGTCAGAGAGTCAGTACTGAGGGAGTGTCGCACTGTCAGAGGGTCAGTACTGAGGGAGCACTGCACTGTCAGAGGGTCAGTACTGAGGGAGCGCCGCACTGTCAGAGGGTCAGTACTGAGGGAGTGCTGCACTGCTAGAGGTTCAGTACTGAGGGAGTGCTGCACTGTCAGAGGGTCAGTACTGAGGGAGTTCCGCACTGTCAGAGGGTCAGTACTGAGGGAGTGCTGCACTGTCAGAGGGTTGTGCTGAGGGAGTGCTGCACTGTCAGAGGGTCAGTGCTGAGGGAGTGCCGCACTGTCAGAGGGTCAGTGGTGAGGGAGTGCTGCACTGTCAGAGGGTGAGCACTGAGGGAGTGCCGCACTGTCAGAGGGTCAGTACTGAGGGAGTGCTGCACTGTCAGAGGGTCAGTGCTGAGGGAGTGCCGCACTGTCAGAGGGTCAGTGGTGAGGGAGTGCCGCACTGTCAGAGGCTCAGTGCTGAGGGAGTGCCGCACTGTCAGAGGGTCAGTACTGAGGGAGTGCTGCACTGTCAGAGGGTCAGTGCTGAGGGAGTGCCGCACTGTCAGAGGGTCAGTGGTGAGGGAGTGCCGCACTGTCAGAGGCTCAGTGCTGAGGGAGTGCCGCACTGTCAGAGGGTCAGTACTGAGGGAGTGCCGCACTGTCAGAGCGTCAGTACTGAGGGAGTGCCGCACTGTCAGAGGGTCAGTGCTGAGGGAGTGCCGCACTGTCAGAGGGTCAGTACTGAGGGAGAGCTGCACTGCCAGAGGGTCAGTACTGAGGGAGTGCCGCACTGTCAGAGCGTCAGTACTGAGGGAATGCCGCACTGTCAGAGGGTCAGTACTGAGCGAGTGCCGCACTGTCAGAGGGTCAGTGCTGAGGGAGTGCTGCACTGTCAGAGGGTCAGTGCTGAGGGAGTGCAGCACTGTCAGAGGGTCAGTACTGAGGGCGTGCTGCACTGTCAGAGGGTCAGTGCTGAGGGAGTGCCGCACTGTCAGAGGTTCTGTACTGAGGGAGTGCCGCACTGTCAGAGGGTCAGTACTGAGGGAGTGCTGCACTGTCAGAGGGTCAGTGCTGAGGGAGTGCTGCACTGTCAGAGGGTCAGTACTGAGTGAGTGCCGCACTGTCAGAGGGTCAGTACTGAGGGAGTGCCGCACTGTCAGAGGGTCAGTACTGAGTGAGTGCCGCACTTTCAGAGGGTCAGGACTGAGGGAGTGCCGCACTGTCAGAGGGTCAGTACTGAGGGAATGCCGCACCGTCAGAGGGTCAGTACTGAGGGAGTGCCGCACTGTCAGAGGGTCAGTACTGAGGGAGTGCTGCACTGTCAGAGGGTCAGCACTGAGGGAGCACTGCACTGTCAGAGGGTCAGTACTGAGGGAGTGCTGCACTGTCAGAGGGCCAGTTCTGAGGGAGTGCTGCACTGTCAGAGGGTCAGTACTGAGGGAGCGCCGCACTGTCAGAGGGTCAGTACTGAGGGAGTGCTGCACTGTCAGAGGGTCAGTACTGAGGGAGTGCTGCACTGTCAGAGGGTCAGTACTGAGGGAGTGCCGCACTGTCAGAGGGTCAGTACTGAGGGAGTGCTGCACTGTCAGAGGGTCAGTACTGAGGGAGTGCCGCACTGTCAGAGGGTCAGTACTGAGGGAGTGCCGCACTGTCAGAGGGTCAGTGGTGAGGGACTGCCGCACTGTCAGCGTCAGTACTGAGGGAGTGCCGCACTGTCAGAGGGTCAGTACTGAGGGAGTGTCGCACTGTCAGAGGGTCAGTACTGAGGGAGAGCCGCACTTTCAGAGAGTCAGTACTGAGGGAGTGCCGCACTGTCAGAGGGTCAGTACTGAGGGAGTGCTGCAATGTCAGAGGGTCAGTGCTGAGGGAGCGCCGCACTGTCAGAGGGTCAGTGCTGAGGGAGTGCTGCACTGTCAGAGGGTTGTGCTGAGGGAGTGCCGCACTGTCAGAGGGTCAGTGCTGAGGGAGTGCCGCACTGTCAGAGTGTCAGTACTGAGGGAGTGCCGCACTGTCAGAGGGTCAGTACTGAGGGAGTGCCGCACTGTCAGAGGGTCAGTACTGAGGGAGTGCCGCACTGTCAGAGTGTCAGTACTGAGGGAGTGCTGCACTGTCAGAGGGTCAGTGCTGAGGGAGTGCCGCACTGTCAGAGGGTCAGTGGTGAGGGAGTGCCGCACTGTCAGAGGCTCAGTGCTGAGGGAGTGCCGCACTGTCAGAGGGTCAGTACTGAGGGAGTGCCGCACTGTCAGAGCGTCAGTACTGAGGGAGTGCCGCACTGTCAGAGGGTCAGTGCTGAGGGAGTGCCGCACTGTCAGAGGGTCAGTGCTGAGGGAGTGCCGCACTGTCAGAGGGTCAGTACTGAGCGAGTGCCGCACTGTCAGAGGGTCAGTGCTGAGGGAGTGCTGCACTGTCAGAGGGTCAGTGCTGAGGGAGTGCTGCACTGTCAGAGGGTCAGTGCTGAGGGAGTGCCGCACTGTCAGAGGGTCTGTACTGAGGGAGTGCCGCACTGTCAGAGGGTCAGTACTGAGGGAGTGCTGCACTGTCAGAGGGTCAGTGCTGAGGGAGTGCCGCACTGTCAGAGGGTCAGTGCTGAGGGAGTGCCGCACTGTCAGAGGGTCAGTACTGAGTGAGTGCCGCACTGTCAGAGGGTCAGTACTGAGGGAGTGCCGCACTGTAAGAGGGTCAGTACTGAGTGAGTGCCGCACTGTCAGAGGGTCAGTACTGAGGGAGTGCTGCACTGTCAGAGGGTCAGTACTGAGAGAGTGCTGCACAGTCAGAGGGTCAGTACTGAGGGAGTGCCGCGCTGTCAGAGGGTCAGTACTGAGGCAGAGCCGCACTATCAGAGGGTCAGTACTGAGGGAGTGCCGCACTGTCAGAAGGTCAGTACTGAGGGAATGCCGCACCGTCAGAGGGTCAGTACTGAGGGAGTGCCGCACTGTCAGAGGGTCAGTACTGAGGGAGTGCTGCACGGTCAGTGAGTCAGTACTGAGGGAGCGCTGCACTGTCAGAGGGTCAGTACTGAGGGAGTGCCGCACTGTCAGAGGGTCAGTATTGAGGGAGTGCTGCACTATCAGAGGGTCAGTACTGAGGGAGTGCCGCACAGTCAGACGGTCAGTACTGAGGGAGTGCTGCACTGTCAGAGGGTCAGCACTGAGGGTGTGCTGCACTTTCAGAGGGTCAGTACTACGGGAGTGCCGCACTGTCAGAGGGTCAGTACTGAGGGAGCGCCGCACTGTCAGAGGGTCAGTACTGAGGGAGTGCTGCACTTTCAGAGGGTCAGTACTACGGGAGTGCCGCACTGTCAGTGGGTCAGTACTGAGGGAGCGCCGCACTGTCAGAGGGTCAGACTGAGGGACTGCTGCACTGTCAGAGGGTCAGTACTACGGGAGTGCCGCACTGTCAGAGGGTCAGTACTGAGGGAGCGCCGCACTGTCAGAGGGTCAGTACTGAGGGAGTGCTGCACTTTCAGAGGGTCAGTACTACGGGAGTGCCGCACTGTCAGAGAGTCAGTACTGAGGGAGCGCCGCACTGTCAGAGGGTCAGTACTGAGAGAGTGCTGCACTGTCGGAGGGTCAGTACTGAGGGAGTGCTGCACAGTCAGAGGGTCAGTACTGAGGGAGTGCTGCACTGTCAGAGGGTCAGTACTGAGAGAGTGCTGCACTGTCGGAGGGTCAGTACTGAGGGAGTGCTGCACTGTCAGAGGGTCAGTACTGAGGGACTGCTGCACTGTCAGAGGGTCAGTACTGAGGGAGTGCCGCACTGTCAGAGGGTCAGTACTGAGAGAGTGCTGCACTGTCGGAGGGTCAGTACTGAGGGAGTGCTGCACAGTCAGAGGGTCAGTACTGAGGGAGTGCTGCACTGTCAGAGGGTCAGTGCTGAGGGAGTGCCACTCTGTCAGAGGGTCAGTACTGAGGGAGTGCTGCACTGTCAGAGGGTCAGTACTAAGGGAGTGCCGCACTGTCAGAGGGTCAGTACTGAGGGAGTGCCGCACTGTCAGAGGGTCAGTACTGAGGGAGTGCCGCACTGTCAGAGGGTCAGGACTGATGGAGTGCCGCACTGTCAGAGGGTCACTACTGAGGGAGTGCCGCACTGTCAGAGGGTCAGTACTGAGGGAATACCGCACTGTCGGAGAGTCAGTACTGAGGGAGTGCTGCACTGTCAGAGGGTCAGAACTGAGGGAGAGCTGCACTGTCAGAGGGTCAGTACTGAGGGAGATCTGCACTGTCAGAGGGTCAGTACTGAGGGAGCGCTGCACTATCAGAGGGTCAGTACTGAGGGAGAGCTGCACTGTCAGAGGGTCAGTACTGAGGGAGTGCCGCACTGTCAGAGGGTCAGTACTGAGGGAGAGCTGCACTGTCAGAGGGTCAGTACTGAGGGAGCGCTGCACTGTCAGAGGGTCAGTACTGGGGGAGTGATGCACTGTCAGAGGGTCAGTACTGAGGGAGTGCCGCACTGTCAGAAGGTCAGTACTGAGGGAGTGCTGCACTGTCAGAGGGTCAGTACTGAGGGAGAGCTGCACTGTCAGAGTGTCAGTACTGAGGGAGTGCCGCACTGTCAGAGGGTCAGTACTGAGGGAGTGCCGCACTGTCAGAGGGTCAGTACTGAGGGAGTGCTGCACTGTCAGAGGGTCAGTGCTGAGGGAGTGCCGCACTGTCAGAGAGTCAGTACTGAGGGAGTGCTGCACTGTCAGAGCGTCAGTACTGAGGGAGTGCCGCACTGTCAGAGGGTCAGTGCTGAGGGAGTGCCGCACTGTCAGAGGGTCAGTGCTGAGGGAGTGCCGCACTGTCAGAGGGTCAGTACTGAGCGAGTGCCGCACTGTCAGAGGGTCAGTGCTGAGGGAGTGCTGCACTTTCAGAGGGTCAGTGCTGAGGGAGTGCTGCACTGTCAGAGGGTCAGTGCTGAGGGAGTGCCGCACTGTCAGAGGGTCTGTACTGAGGGAGTGCCGCACTGTCAGAGGGTCAGTACTGTGGGAGTGCTGCACTGTCAGAGGGTCAGTGCTGAGGGAGTGCCGCACTGTCAGAGGGTCAGTACTGAGTGAGTGCCGCACTGTCAGAGGGTCAGTACTGAGGGAGTGCCGCACTGTCAGAGGGTCAGTACTGAGTGAGTGCCGTACTGTCAGAGGGTCAGTACTGAGGGAGTGCTGCACTGTCAGAGGGTCAGTACTGAGAGAGTGCTGCACAGTCAGAGGGTCAGTACTGAGGGAGTGCCGCGCTGTCAGAGGGTCAGTACTGAGGCAGAGCCGCACTTTCAGAGGGTCAGTACTGAGGGAGTGCCGCACTGTCAGAGGGTCAGTGCTGAGGGAATGCCGCACCGTCAGAGGGTCAGTACTGAGGGAGTGCCGCACTGTCAGAGGGTCAGTACTGAGGGAGTGCTGCACGGTCAGAGAGTCAGTACTGAGGGAGTGCTGCACTGTCAGATGGTCAGCACTGAGGGAGCACTGCACTGTCAGAGGGTCAGTACTGAGACAGTGCTGCACTGTCAGAGGGTCAGTACTGAGGGAGTGCCGCACTGTCAGAGGGTCAGTACTGAGGGAGTGCTGCACTGTCAGAGGGTCAGTGCTGAGGGAGTGCCGCACTGTCAGAGGGTCAGTGGTGAGGGAGTGCCGCACTGTCAGAGGCTCAGTGCTGAGGGAGTGCTGCACTGTCAGAGGGTCAGTACTGAGGGAGTGCCGCACTGTCAGAGCGTCAGTACCGAGGGAGTGCCGCACTGTCAGAGGGTCAGTGCTGAGGGAGTGCCGCACTGTCAGAGGGTCAGTGCTGAGGGAGTGCCGCACTGTCAGAGGGTCAGTACTGAGCGAGTGCCGCACTGTCAGAGGGTCAGTGCTGAGGGAGTGCTGCACTTTCAGAGGGTCAGTGCTGAGGGAGTGCTGCACTGTCAGAGGGTCAGTGCTGAGGGAGTGCCGCACTGTCAGAGGGTCTGTACTGAGGGAGTGCCGCACTGTCAGAGGGTCAGTACTGTGGGAGTGCTGCACTGTCAGAGGGTCAGTGCTGAGGGAGTGCCGCACTGTCAGAGGGTCAGTACTGAGTGAGTGCCGCACTGTCAGAGGGTCAGTACTGAGGGAGTGCCGCACTGTCAGAGGGTCAGTACTGAGTGAGTGCCGTACTGTCAGAGGGTCAGTACTGAGGGAGTGCTGCACTGTCAGAGGGTCAGTACTGAGAGAGTGCTGCACAGTCAGAGGGTCAGTACTGAGGGAGTGCCGCGCTGTCAGAGGGTCAGTACTGAGGCAGAGCCGCACTTTCAGAGGGTCAGTACTGAGGGAGTGCCGCACTGTCAGAGGGTCAGTGCTGAGGGAATGCCGCACCGTCAGAGGGTCAGTACTGAGGGAGTGCCGCACTGTCAGAGGGTCAGTACTGAGGGAGTGCTGCACGGTCAGAGAGTCAGTACTGAGGGAGTGCTGCACTGTCAGATGGTCAGCACTGAGGGAGCACTGCACTGTCAGAGGGTCAGTACTGAGACAGTGCTGCACTGTCAGAGGGTCAGTACTGAGGGAGCGCCGCACTGTCAGAGGGTCAGTACTGAGGGAGTGCTGCACTGTTAGAGGTTCAGTACTGAGGGAGTGCCGCACTGTCAGAGGGTCAGTACTGAGGGAGTGCTGCACTGTCAGAGGGTCAGTACCGAGGGAGTGTCGCACTGTCAGAGGGTCAGTGCTGAGGGAGTGCCGCACTGTCAGAGTGTCAGTACTGAGGGAGTGCCGCACTGTCAGAGGGTCAGTACTGAGGGAGTGCCGCACTGTCAGAGGGTCAGTACTGAGGGAGTGCTGCACTGTCAGAAGGTCAGTGCTGAGGGAGTGCCGCACTGTCAGAGGGTCAGTGGTGAGGGAGTGCCGCACTGTCAGAGGCTCAGTGCTGAGGGAGTGCCGCACTGTCAGAGGGTCAGTACTGAGGGAGTGCCGCACTGTCAGAGCGTCAGTACTGAGGGAGTGCCGCACTGTCAGAGGGTCAGTGCTGAGGGAGTGCCGCACTGTCAGAGGGTCAGTGCTGAGGGAGTCCCGCACTGTCAGAGGGTCAGTACTGAGGGAGTGTTGCACTGTCAGACGGTCAGTACTGAGGGAGTGTTGCACTGTCAGAGTCAGTACTGAGGGAGTGCTGCACTGTCAGAGGGTCAGTACTGAGGGAGTGCTTCACTGTCAGAGGGTCAGGACTGAGGGAGTGCTGCACTGTCAGAGGGTCAGTACTGAGGGAGTGCTGCCCTGTCAGGGCGTTAGTACTGAGGGAGTGCTGCACTGTCAGAGGGTCAGTACTGAGGGAGTGCTGCACTGTCAGAGGGTCAGTACTGAGGGAGTGCTGCACTGTCAGACGGTCAGTACTGAGGGAGTGCTGCACTGTCAGAGGGTCAGTACTGAGGGAGTGCTGCACTGGCAGAGGGTCAGTACTGAGGGAGTGCTGCATTGACAGAGGGTCAGTACTGAGGGAGTGCCGCACTGTCAGAGGGTCAGTACTGAGGGAGCGCTGCATTGTCAGAGGGTCAGTACTGAGGGAGTGCTGCACTGTCAGAGGGTCAGTACGGAGAAAATGCCGCACTGTCAAAGGGTCAGTACTGAGGGAGTGCGGCACTGTCAGACGGTCAGTACTGAGGGAGTGCCTCACTGTCAGAGGGTCAGTACTGAGGGAGTGCTGCACTGGTAGAGGGTCAGTACTGAGGGAGTGCTGAATTGTCAGAGGGTCAGTACTGAGGGAGCGCTGCACTGTCAGAGGGTCATTACTGAGGGAGTGCTGCACTGTCAGAGGGTCAGTCCTCAGGGAGTGCTGCACTGGCAGAGGGTCAGTGCTGGGGGAGTGCCGCACTGTAAGAGGGTCAGTACTGAGGGAGCGCTGCACTGTCAGACGGTCAGTACTGAGGGAGTGCCGCACTGTCAGAGGGTCAGTACTGAGTGAGAGCCGCACTGTCAGAGGGTCAGTACTGAGGGAGTGCCACACTGTCAGAGGGTCAGTACTGAGGGAGACCTGCACTGTCAGAGAGTCAGTCCTGAGGGAGTGCCGCACTGTCAGAGGGTCAGTACTGAGGTAGTGCTGCACGGTCAGAGGGTCAGTACTGAGGGAGTCCTGCACTGTCAGAGGGTCAGTGCTGAGGGAGTGCTGCACTGTCAGAGGGTCAGTACTGAGGGAGTGCTGCGCTGTCAGAGGGTCAGTACTGAGGGAGTGCTGCACGGTCAGAGGGTCAGTACTGAGGGAGTCCTGCACTGTCAGAGGGTCAGTGCTGAGGGAGTGCTGCGCTGTCAGAGGGTCAGTACTGAGGGAGTGCTGCGCTGTCAGAGGGTCAGTACTGAGGGAGTGCTGCACTGTCAGAGGGTCAGTACTCAGGGTGTGCTGCACTGTCAGAGGGTCAGTACTGAGGGAGTGCTGCACTGTCAGAGGGTCAGTACTGAGGGAGTGCTGCACTGTCAGAGGGTCAGTACTGAGGGAGTGCCGACCTGTCAGAGGCTCAGTACTGAGGGAGTGCTGCACTGTCACAGCGTCAGTACTGAGGGAGTGCTGCACGGTCAGAGAGTCAGTACTGAGGGAGTGCTGCACGGTCAGAGGGTCAGTACTGAGGGAGCGCCGCACTGTCAGAGGGTCAGTACTAAGGGAGTGCTGCACGGTCAGAGGTTCAGTACTGAGGGAGTGCCGCACTGTCAGAGGGTCAGTACTGAGGGAGTGCTGCACTGTCAGAGGGTCAGTACTGAGAGAGTGCTGCACTGTCAGAGGCTCAGTACTGAGGGAGTGTCGCACTGTCAGAGGGTCAGTACTGAGGGAGAGCCGCACTTTCAGAGAGTCAGTACTGAGGGAGTGCCGCACTGTCAGAGGGTCAGTACTGAGGGAGTGCTGCGCTGTCAGAGGGTCAGTACTGAGGCTGACCTGCACTGTCAGAGAGACAGTACTGAGGGAGCACTGCACTGTCAGAGGGTCAGTACTGAGAGAGTGCTGCACTGTCAGAGGGTCAGTACTGAGGGAGTGCCGCACTGTCAGAGGGTCAGTACTGAGGGAGTGCCGCACTGTCAGAGGGTCAGTACTGGGGGAGTGATGCACTGTCAGAGGGTCAGTACTGAGGGAGTGCCGCACTGTCAGAAGGTCAGTACTGAGGGAGTGCTGCACTGTCAGAGTGTCAGTACTGAGGGAGAGCTGCACTGTCAGAGGGTCAGTACTGAGGGAGAGCTGCACTGTCAGAGAGTCAGTACTGAGGGAGTGCTGCACTGTCAGAGGGTCAGTACTGAGGGAGAGCTGCACTGTCAGAGGGTCAGTGCTGAGGGAGTGCCGCACTGTCAGAGGGTCAGTGGTGAGGGAGTGCCGCACTGTCAGAGGCTCAGTGCTGAGGGAGTGCTGCACTGTCAGAGGGTCAGTACTGAGGGAGTGCCGCACTGTCAGAGCGTCAGTACTGAGGGAGTGCCGCACTGTCAGAGGGTCAGTGCTGAGGGAGTGCCGCACTGTCAGAGGGTCAGTGCTGAGGGAGTGCCGCACTGTCAGAGGGTCAGTACTGAGCGAGTGCCGCACTGTCAGAGGGTCAGTGCTGAGGGAGTGCTGCACTTTCAGAGGGTCAGTGCTGAGGGAGTGCTGCACTGTCAGAGGGTCAGTGCTGAGGGAGTGCCGCACTGTCAGAGGGTCTGTACTGAGGGAGTGCCGCACTGTCAGAGGGTCAGTACTGTGGGAGTGCTGCACTGTCAGAGGGTCAGTGCTGAGGGAGTGCCGCACTGTCAGAGGGTCAGTACTGAGTGAGTGCCGCACTGTCAGAGGGTCAGTACTGAGGGAGTGCCGCACTGTCAGAGGGTCAGTACTGAGTGAGTGCCGTACTGTCAGAGGGTCAGTACTGAGGGAGTGCTGCACTGTCAGAGGGTCAGTACTGAGAGAGTGCTGCACAGTCAGAGGGTCAGTACTGAGGGAGTGCCGCGCTGTCAGAGGGTCAGTACTGAGGCAGAGCCGCACTTTCAGAGGGTCAGTACTGAGGGAGTGCCGCACTGTCAGAGGGTCAGTGCTGAGGGAATGCCGCACCGTCAGAGGGTCAGTACTGAGGGAGTGCCGCACTGTCAGAGGGTCAGTACTGAGGGAGTGCTGCACGGTCAGAGAGTCAGTACTGAGGGAGTGCTGCACTGTCAGATGGTCAGCACTGAGGGAGCACTGCACTGTCAGAGGGTCAGTACTGAGACAGTGCTGCACTGTCAGAGGGTCAGTACTGAGGGAGCGCCGCACTGTCAGAGGGTCAGTACTGAGGGAGTGCTGCACTGTTAGAGGTTCAGTACTGAGGGAGTGCCGCACTGTCAGAGGGTCAGTACTGAGGGAGTGCTGCACTGTCAGAGGGTCAGTACCGAGGGAGTGTCGCACTGTCAGAGGGTCAGTGCTGAGGGAGTGCCGCACTGTCAGAGTGTCAGTACTGAGGGAGTGCCGCACTGTCAGAGGGTCAGTACTGAGGGAGTGCCGCACTGTCAGAGGGTCAGTACTGAGGGAGTGCTGCACTGTCAGAAGGTCAGTGCTGAGGGAGTGCCGCACTGTCAGAGGGTCAGTGGTGAGGGAGTGCCGCACTGTCAGAGGCTCAGTGCTGAGGGAGTGCCGCACTGTCAGAGGGTCAGTACTGAGGGAGTGCCGCACTGTCAGAGCGTCAGTACTGAGGGAGTGCCGCACTGTCAGAGGGTCAGTGCTGAGGGAGTGCCGCACTGTCAGAGGGTCAGTGCTGAGGGAGTCCCGCACTGTCAGAGGGTCAGTACTGAGGGAGTGTTGCACTGTCAGACGGTCAGTACTGAGGGAGTGTTGCACTGTCAGAGTCAGTACTAAGGGAGTGCTGCACTGTCAGAGGGTCAGTACTGAGGGAGTGCTTCACTGTCAGAGGGTCAGGACTGAGGGAGTGCTGCACTGTCAGAGGGTCAGTACTGAGGGAGTGCTGCACTGTCAGGGCGTTAGTACTGAGGGAGTGCTGCACTGTCAGAGGGTCAGTACTGAGGGAGTGCTGCACTGTCAGAGGGTCAGTACTGAGGGAGTGCTGCACTGTCAGACGGTCAGTACTGAGGGAGTGCTGCACTGTCAGAGGGTCAGTACTGAGGGAGTGCTGCACTGGCAGAGGGTCAGTACTGAGGGAGTGCTGCATTGACAGAGGGTCAGTACTGAGGGAGTGCCGCACTGTCAGAGGGTCAGTACTGAGGGAGCGCTGCATTGTCAGAGGGTCAGTACTGAGGGAGTGCTGCACTGTCAGAGGGTCAGTACGGAGAAAATGCCGCACTGTCAAAGGGTCAGTACTGAGGGAGTGCTGCACTGGTAGAGGGTCAGTACTGAGGGAGTGCTGAATTGTCAGAGGGTCAGTACTGAGGGAGCGCTGCACTGTCAGAGGGTCATTACTGAGGGAGTGCTGCACTGTCAGAGGGTCAGTCCTCAGGGAGTGCTGCACTGGCAGAGGGTCAGTGCTGGGGGAGTGCCGCACTGTAAGAGGGTCAGTACTGAGGGAGCGCTGCACTGTCAGACGGTCAGTACTGAGGGAGTGCCGCACTGTCAGAGGGTCAGTACTGAGTGAGAGCCGCACTGTCAGAGGGTCAGTACTGAGGGAGTGCCACACTGTCAGAGGGTCAGTACTGAGGGAGACCTGCACTGTCAGAGAGTCAGTCCTGAGGGAGTGCCGCACTGTCAGAGGGTCAGTACTGAGGTAGTGCTGCACGGTCAGAGGGTCAGTACTGAGGGAGTCCTGCACTGTCAGAGGGTCAGTGCTGAGGGAGTGCTGCACTGTCAGAGGGTCAGTACTGAGGGAGTGCTGCGCTGTCAGAGGGTCAGTACTGAGGGAGTGCTGCACGGTCAGAGGGTCAGTACTGAGGGAGTCCTGCACTGTCAGAGGGTCAGTGCTGAGGGAGTGCTGCGCTGTCAGAGGGTCAGTACTGAGGGAGTGCTGCGCTGTCAGAGGGTCAGTACTGAGGGAGTGCTGCACTGTCAGAGGGTCAGTACTCAGGGTGTGCTGCACTGTCAGAGGGTCAGTACTGAGGGAGTGCTGCACTGTCAGAGGGTCAGTACTGAGGGAGTGCTGCACTGTCAGAGGGTCAGTACTGAGGGAGTGCCGACCTGTCAGAGGCTCAGTACTGAGGGAGTGCTGCACTGTCACAGCGTCAGTACTGAGGGAGTGCTGCACGGTCAGAGAGTCAGTACTGAGGGAGTGCTGCACGGTCAGAGGGTCAGTACTGAGGGAGCGCCGCACTGTCAGAGGGTCAGTACGAAGGGAGTGCTGCACGGTCAGAGGTTCAGTACTGAGGGAGTGCCGCACTGTCAGAGGGTCAGTACTGAGGGAGTGCTGCACTGTCAGAGGGTCAGTACTGAGAGAGTGCTGCACTGTCAGAGGCTCAGTACTGAGGGAGTGTCGCACTGTCAGAGGGTCAGTACTGAGGGAGAGCCGCACTTTCAGAGAGTCAGTACTGAGGGAGTGCCGCACTGTCAGAGGGTCAGTACTGAGGCTGACCTGCACTGTCAGAGAGACAGTACTGAGGGAGCACTGCACTGTCAGAGGGTCAGTACTGAGACAGTGCTGCACTGTCAGAGGGTCAGTGCTGAGGGAGCGCCGCACTGTCAGAGGGTCAGTACTGAGGGAGTGCTGCACTGCTAGTGGTTCAGTACTGAGGGAGTGCCGCACTGTCAGAGGGTCAGTACTGAGGGAGTGCTGCACTGTCAGAGGGTCAGTACTGAGGGAGTGTCGCACTGTCAGAGGGTCAGTACTGAGGGAGAGCCGCACTTTCAGAGAGTCAGTACTGAGGGAGTGCCGCACTGTCAGAGGGTCAGTACTGAGGGAGTGCTGCACTGTCAGAGGGTCAGTGCTGAGGAAGTGCCGCACTGTCAGAGGGTCAGTGCTGAGGGAGTCCTGCACTGTCAGAGGGTTGTGCTGAGGGAGTGCCGCACTGTCAGAGGGTCAGTGCTGAGGGAGTGCCGCACTGTCAGAGTGTCAGTACTGAGGGAGTGCCGCACTGTCAGAGGGTCAGTACTGAGGGAGTGCCGCACTGTCAGAGGGTCAGTACTGAGGGAGTGCTGCACTGTCAGAGGGTCAGTGCTGAGGGAGTGCCGCACTGTCAGAGGGTCAGTGGTGAGGGAGTGCTGCATTGACAGAGGGTCAGTACTGAGGGAGTGCCGCACTGTCAGAGGGTCAGTACTGAGGGAGCGCTGCACTGTCAGAGGGTCAGTACTGAGGGAGTGCTGCACTGTCAGAGGGTCAGTACTGAGGGAGCGCTGCACTGTCAGACGGTCAGTACTGGGGGAGTGCCGCACTGTAAGAGGGTCAGTACTGAGGGAGCGCTGCACTGTCAGACGGTCAGTACTGAGGGAGTGTTGCACTGTCAGTGTGAGTACTGAGGGAGTGCTGCACTGTCAGAGGGTCAGTACTGAGGGGGTGCCGCACTGTCAGAGGGTCAGTACTGAGGGGGTGCCGCACTGTCAGAGCGTCAGTACTTAGGGAGTGCTGCACTGTCAGAGGGTCAGTGCTGAGGGAGTGCTGCAATGTCAGAGGGTCAGTACTGAGGGAGTGCCACACTGTCAGAGGGTCAGTACTTAGGGAGTGCCACACTGTCAGAGGGTCAGTACTGAGGGAGACCTGCACTGTCAGAGAGTCAGTCCTGAGGGAGTGCCGCACTGTCAGAGGGTCAGTACTGAGGTAGTGCTGCACGGTCAGAGGGTCAGTACTGAGGGAGTCCTGCACTGTCAGAGGGTCAGTGCTGAGGGAGTGCCGCACTGTCAGAGGGTCAGTACTGAGGGAGTGCTGCGCTGTCAGAGGGTCAGTACTGAGGGAGTGCTGCACGGTCAGAGGGTCAGTACTGAGGGAGTCCTGCACTGTCAGAGGGTCAGTGCTGAGGGAGTGCTGCGCTGTCAGAGGGTCAGTACTGAGGGAGTGCTGCGCTGTCAGAGGGTCAGTACTGAGGGAGTGCTGCACTGTCAGAGGGTCAGTACTCAGGGTGTGCTGCACTGTCAGAGGGTCAGTACTGAGGGAGTGCTGCACTGTCAGAGCGTCAGTACTGAGGGAGTGCCGCCCTGTCAGAGGCTCAGTACTGAGGGAGTGCTGCACTGTCAGAGGGTCAGTGCTGAGGGAGTGCCGCACTGTCAGAGGGTCAGTACTGAGGGAATGCTGCACTGTCAGAGAGACAGTACTGAGGGAGCACTGCACTGTCAGAGAGTCAGTACTGAGGGAGTGCTGCACGGTCAGAGAGTCAGTACTGAGGGAGTATCGCACTGTCAGAGATCAGTACTGAGGGAGCACTGCACTGTCAGAGAGTCAATACTGAGAGAGTGCTGCACTGTCAGAGGGTCAGTACTGAGGGAGTGCCGCACTGTCAGAGGGTCAGTACTGAGGGAATGCTGCACTGTCAGAGAGACAGTACTGAGGGAGCACTGCACTGTCAGAGGGTCAGTACTGAGACAGTGCTGCACTGTCAGAGGGTCAGTACTGAGGGAGCGCCGCACTGTCAGAGGGTCAGTACTGAGGGAGTGCTGCACTGCTAGTGGTTCAGTACTGAGGGAGTGCCGCACTGTCAGAGGGTCAGTACTGAGGGAGTGCTGCACTGTCAGAGGGTCAGTACTGAGGGAGTGTCGCACTGTCAGAGGGTCAGTACTGAGGGAGAGCCGCACTTTCAGAGAGTCAGTACTGAGGGAGTGCCGCACTGTCAGAGGGTCAGTACTGAGGGAGTGCTGCACTGTCAGAGGGTCAGTACTGAGGGAGTGCCGCACTGTCAGAGGGTCAGTGCTGAGGGAGTGCTGCACTGTCAGAGGGTTGTGCTGAGGGAGTGCCGCACTGTCAGAGGGTCAGTGCTGAGGGAGTGCCGCACTGTCAGAGGGTCAGTACTGAGGGAGTGCTGCACTGTCAGAGGGTCAGTGCTGAGGGAGTGCCGCACTGTCAGAGGGTCAGTGGTGAGGGAGTGCCGCACTTTCAGAGGCTCCGTGCTGAGGGAGAGCAGCACTGTCAGAGGGTCAGTACTGAGGGAGCGCCGCACTGTCAGAGGGTCAGTACTGAGGGAGTGCTGCACTGTCAGAGGGTCAGTGCTGAGGGAGTGCCGCACTGTCAGAGGGTCAGTGGTGAGGGAGTGCCGCACTTTCAGAGGCTCCGTGCTGAGGGAGTGCCGCACTGTCAGAGGGTCAGTACTGAGGGAGTGCCGCACTGTCAGAGCGTCAGTACTGAGGGAGTGCCGCAATATCAGAGGGTCAGTGCTGAGGGAGTGCCGCACTGTCAGAGGGTCAGTGCTGAGGGAGTGCCGCACTGTCAGAGGGTCAGTACTGAGCGAGTGCCGCACTGTCAGAGGGTCAGTGCTGAGGGAGTTCTGCACTGTCAGAGGGTCAGTGCTGAGGGAGGCTGCACTGTCAGAGGGTCAGTGCTGAGGGAGTGCCGTACTGTCAGAGGGTCTGTACTGAGGGAGTGCCGCACTGTCAGAGGGTCAGTACTGAGGGAGTGCTGCACTGTCAGAGGGTCAGTGCTGAGGGAGTGCCGCACTGTCAGAGGGTCAGTACTGAGTGAGTGCCGCACTGTCAGAGGGTCAGTACTGAGGGAGTGCCGCACTGTCAGAGGGTCAGTACTGAGTGAGTGCCGCACTGTCAGAGGGTCAGTACTGAGGGAGTGCTGCACTGTCAGAGGGTCAGTACTGAGAGAGTGCTGCACAGTCAGAGGGTCAGTACTGAGGGAGTGCCGCGCTGTCAGAGGGTCAGTACTGAGGCAGAGCCGCACTTTCAGAGGGTCAGTACTGAGGGAGTGCCGCACTGTCAGAGGGTCAGTACTGAGGGAATGCCGCACCGTCAGAGGGTCAGTACTGAGGGAGTGCCGCACTGTCAGAGGGTCAGTACTGAGGGAGTGCTGCACGGTCAGAGAGTCAGTACTGAGGGAGTGCTGCACTGTCAGAGGGTCAGCACTGAGGGAGCACTGCACTGTCAGAGGGTCAGTACTGAGACAGTGCTGCACTGTCAGAGGGTCAGTACTGCGGGAGCACTGCACTGTCAGAGGGTCAGTACTGAGACAGTGCTGCACTGTCAGAGGGTCAGTACTGAGGGAGCGCCGCACTGTCAGAGGGTCAGTACTGAGGCTGACCTGCACTGTCAGAGAGACAGTACTGAGGGAGCACTGCACTGTCAGAGGGTCAGTACTGAGACAGTGCTGCACTGTCAGAGGGTCAGTGCTGAGGGAGTGCCGCACTGTCAGAGGGTCAGTACTGAGGGAGTGCCGCACTGTCAGAGGGTCAGTACTGAGGGCGTGTCGCACTGTCAGAGGGTCAGTACTGAGGGAGAGCCGCACTTTCAGAGAGTCAGTACTGAGGGAGTGCCGCACTGTCAGAGGGTCAGTACTGAGGGAGTGCTGCACTGTCAGAGGGTCAGTACTGAGGGAGTGCCGCACTGTCAGAGGGTTGTGCTGAGGGAGTGCCGCACTGTCAGAGGGTCAGTGCTGAGGGAGTGCCGCACTGTCAGAGGGTCAGTACTGAGGGAGTGCTGCACTGTCAGAGGGTCAGTACTGAGGGAGTGCTGCACTGTCAGAGGGTCAGTACTGAGGGCGTGTCGCACTGTCAGAGGGTCAGTACTGAGGGAGAGCCGCACTTTCAGAGAGTCAGTACTGAGGGAGTGCCGCACTGTCAGAGGGTCAGTACTGAGGGAGTGCTGCACTGTCAGAGGGTCAGTACTGAGGGAGTGCCGCACTGTCAGAGGGTTGTGCTGAGGGAGTGCCGCACTGTCAGAGGGTCAGTGCTGAGGGAGTGCCGCACTGTCAGAGGGTCAGTACTGAGGGAGTGCTGCACTGTCAGAGGGTCAGTACTGAGGGAGTGCTGCACTGTCAGAGGGTCAGTACTGAGGGAGTGCCGCACTGTCAGAGGGTTGTGCTGAGGGAGTGCCGCACTGTCAGAGGGTCAGTGCTGAGGGAGTGCCGCACTGTCAGAGTGTCAGTACTGAGTGAGTGCCGCACTGTCAGAGGGTCAGTACTGAGGGAGTGCTGAGGGAGTGCCGCACTGTCAGAGGGTCAGTACTGAGGGAGTGCTGCACTGTCAGAGGGTCAGTGCTGAGGGAGTGCCGCACTGTCAGAGGGTCAGTGGTGAGGGAGTGCCGCACTTTCAGAGGCTCCGTGCTGAGGGAGTGCCGCACTGTCAGAGGGTCAGTACTGAGGGAGTGCCGCACTGTCAGAGCGTCAGTACTGAGGGAGTGCCGCACTATCAGAGGGTCAGTGCTGAGGGAGTGCCCCAATGTCAGAGGGTCAGTGCTGAGGGAGTGCCGCACTGTCAGAGGGTCAGTACTGAGCGAGTGCCGCACTGTCAGAGGGTCAGTGCTGAGGGAGTGCTGCACTGTCAGAGGGTCAGTGCTGAGGGAGGCTGCACTGTCAGAGGGTCAGTGCTGAGGGAGTGCCGCACTGTCAGAGGGTCTGTACTGAGGGAGTGCCGCACTGTCAGAGGGTCAGTACTGAGGGAGTGCTGCACTGTCAGAGGGTCAGTGCTGAGGGAGTACCGCACTGTCAGAGGGTCAGTACTGAGTGAGTGCCGCACTGTCAGAGGGTCAGTACTGAGGGAGTGCCGCACTGTCAGAGGGTCAGTACTGAGTGAGTGCCGCACTGTCAGAGGGTCAGTACTGAGGGAGTGCTGCACTGTCAGAGGGTCAGTACTGAGAGAGTGCTGCACAGTCAGAGGGTCAGTACTGAGGGAGTGCCGCGCTGTCAGAGGGTCAGTACTGAGGCAGAGCCGCACTTTCAGAGGGTCAGTACTGAGGGAGTGCCGCACTGTCAGAGGGTCAGTACTGAGGGAATGCCGCACCGTCAGAGGGTCAGTACTGAGGGAGTGCCGCACTGTCAGAGGGTCAGTACTGAGGAAGTGCTGCACTGTCAGAGGGTCAGTACTGAGACAGTGCTGCACTGTCAGAGGGTCAGTACTGAGGGAGCGCCGCACTGTCAGAGGGTCAGTACTGAGGGAGTGCTGCACTGCTAGAGGTTCAGTACTGAGGGAGTGCCGCACTGTCAGAGGGTCAGTACTGAGGGACTGCTGCACTGTCAGAGGGTCAGTACTGAGGGAGTGTCGCACTGTCAGAGGGTCAGTACTGAGGGAGAGCCGCACTTTCAGAGAGTCAGTACTGAGGGAGTGCCGCACTGTCAGAGGGTCAGTACTGAGGGAGTGCTGCACTGTCAGAGGGTCAGTGCTGAGGGAGTGCCGCACTGTCAGAGGGTCAGTGGTGAGGGAGTGCCGCACTGTCAGAGGCTCAGTGCTGAGGGAGTGCCGCACTTTCAGAGGGTCAGTACTGAGGGAGTGCCGCACTGTCAGAGCGTCAGTACTGAGGGAGTGCCGCACTGTCAGAGGGTCAGTGCTGAGGGAGTGCCGCACTGTCAGAGGGTCAGTGCTGAGGGAGTGCCGCACTGTCAGAGGGTCAGTACTGAGCGAGTGCCGCACTGTCAGAGGGTCAGTGCTGAGGGAGTTCTGCACTGTCAAAGGGTCAGTGCTGAGGGAGTGCTGCACTGTCAGAGGGTCAGTGCTGAGGGAGTGCCGCACTGTCAGAGGGTCTGTACTGAGGGAGTGCCGCACTGTCAGAGGGTCAGTACTGAGGGAGTGCTGCACTGTCAGAGGGTCAGTGCTGAGGGAGTGCCGCACTGTCAGAGGGTCAGTGCTGAGGGAGTGTCGCACTGTAAGAGGGTCAGTACTGAGTGAGTGCCGCACTGTCAGAGGGTCAGTACTGAGGGAGTGCCGCACTGTCAGAGGGTCAGTACTGAGTGAGTGCCGCACTGTCAGAGGGTCAGTACTGAGGGAGTGCTGCACTGTCAGAGGGTCAGTACTGAGAGAGTGCTGCACAGTCAGAGGGTCAGTACTGAGGGAGTGCCGCGCTGTCAGAGGGTCAGTACTGAGGCAGAGCCGCACTTTCAGAGGGTCAGTACTGAGGGAGTGCCGCACTGTCAGAGGGTCAGTACTGAGGGAATGCCGCACCGTCAGAGGGTCAGTACTGAGGGAGTGCCGCACTGTCAGAGGGTCAGTACTGAGGGAGTGCTGCACGGTCAGAGAGTCAATACTGAGGGAGTGCTGCACTGTCAGAGGGTCAGTACTGAGGGAGCGCTGCACTGTCAGAGGGTCAGTACTGAGGGAGTGCCGCACTGTCAGATGGTCAGTATTGAGGGAGTGCTGCACTATCAGAGGGTCAGTACTGAGGGAGTGCCGCACAGTCAGACGGTCAGTACTGAGGGAGTGCTGCACTGTCAGAGGGTCAGTACTACGGGAGTGCCGCACTGTCAGAGGGTCAGTACTGAGGGAGCGCCGCACTGTCAGAGGGTCAGTACTGAGTGAGTGCCGCACTGTCAGAGGGTCAGACTGATGGACTGCTGCACTGTCAGAGGGTCAGTACTGAGGGAGTGCTGCATTGTCAGAGGGTCAGTACTGAGGGAGTGCCGCACTGTCAGTCGGTCAGTACTGAGGGAGTGCTGCACTGTCGGCGGGTCAGTACTGAGGGAGTGCTGCACTGTCAGAGGGTCAGTACTGAGAGAGTGCTGCACTGTCGGAGGGTCAGTACTGAGGGAGTGCTGCACAGTCAGAGGGTCAGTACTGAGGGAGTGCTGCACTGTCAGAGGGTCAGTGCTGAGGGAGTGCCACTCTGTCAGAGGGTCAGTACTGAGGGAGTGCTGCACTGTCAAGGGTCAGTACTAAGGGAGTGCCGCACTGTCAGAGGGTCAGTACTGAGGGAGTGCAGCACTGTCAGAGGGTCAGTACTGAGGGAGAGCTGTACTGTCAGAGGGTCAGGACTGAGGGAGTACCGCACTCTCAGAGGGTCAGTTCTGAGGGAGCGTTGCACTGCCAGAGGGTCAGTACTGAGGGAGTGTTGCACTGTCAGACGGTCAGTACTGAGGGAGTGTTGCACTGTCAGAGTCAGTACTGAGGGAGTGCTGCACTGTCAGAGGGTCAGTACTGAGGGAGTGCTTCACTGTCAGAGGGTCAGGACTGAGGGAGTGCTGCACTGTCAGAGGGTCAGTACTGAGGGAGTGCTGCACTGTCAGGGCGTTAGTACTGAGGGAGTGCTGCACTGTCAGAGGGTCAGTACTGAGGGAGTGCTGCACTGTCAGAGGGTCAGTACTGAGGGAGTGCTGCACTGTCAGACGGTCAGTACTGAGGGAGTGCTGCACTGTCAGAGGGTCAGTACTGAGGGAGTGCTGCACTGGCAGAGGGTCAGTACTGAGGGAGTGCTGCATTGACAGAGGGTCAGTACTGAGGGAGTGCCGCACTGTCAGAGGGTCAGTACTGAGGGAGCGCTGCACTGTCAGAGGGTCAGTACTGAGGGAGTGCTGCACTGTCAGAGGGTCAGTACGGAGAAAATGCCGCACTGTCAAAGGGTCAGCACTGAGGGAGTGTGGCACTGTCAGACGGTCAGTACTGAGGGAGTGCTGCACTGTCAGAGGGTCAGTACTGAGGGAGTGCTGCACTGGCAGAGGGTCAGTACTGGGGGAGTGCCGCACTGTAAGAGGGTCAGTACTGAGGGAGTGCTGCACTGTCAGAGGGTCAGTACGGAGAAAATGCCGCACTGTCAAAGGGTCAGTACTGAGGGAGTGTGGCACTGTCAGACGGTCAGTACTGAGGGAGGGCTGCACTGGCAGAGGGTCAGTACTGAGGGAGTGCTGAATTGTCAGAGGGTCAGTACTGAGGGAGCGCTGCACTGTCAGAGGGTCATTACTGAGGGAGTGCTGCACTGTCAGAGGGTCAGTCCTCAGGGAGTGCTGCACTGTCAGAGGGTCAGTACTGGGGGAGTGCCGCACTGTAAGAGGGTCAGTACTGAGGGAGCGCTGCACTGTCAGACGGTCAGTACTGAGGGAGTGTTGCACTGTCAGTGTCAGTACTGAGGGAGTGCTGCACTGTCAGAGGGTCATTACTGAGGGAGTGCTGCACTGTCAGAGGGTCAGTCCTCAGGGAGTGCTGCACTGTCAGAGGGTCAGTACTGGGGGAGTGCCGCACTGTAAGAGGGTCAGTACTGAGGGAGGGCTGCACTGGCAGAGGGTCAGTACTGAGGGAGTGCTGAATTGTCAGAGGGTCAGTACTGAGGGAGCGCTGCACTGTCAGAGGGTCAGTACTGAGGGGGTGCCGCACTGTCAGAGGGTCAGTACTGAGGGGGTGCCGCACTGTCAGAGCGTCAGTACTTAGGGAGTGCTGCACTGTCAGAGGGTCAGTGCTGAGGGAGTGCCGCACTGTCAGAGGGTCAGTACTGAGTGAGAGCCGCACTGTCAGAGGGTCAGCACTGAGGGAGTGCCACACTGTCAGAGGGTCAGTACTGAGGTAGTGCTGCACGGTCAGAGGGTCAGTACTGAGGGAGTCCTGCACTGTCAGAGGGTCAGTGCTGAGGGAGTGCTGCGCTGTCAGAGGGTCAGTACTGAGGGAGTGCTGCGCTGTCAGAGGGTCAGTACTGAGGGAGTGCTGCACTGTCAGAGGGTCAGTACTCAGGGTGTGCTGCACTGTCAGAGGGTCAGTACTGAGGGAGTGCTGCACTGTCAGAGCGTCAGTACTGAGGGAGTGCCGCCCTGTCAGAGGCTCAGTACTGAGGGAGTGCTGCACTGTCACAGCGTCAGTACTGAGGGAGTGCTGCACGGTCAGAGAGTCAGTACTGAGGGAGTGCTGCACGGTCAGAGGGTCAGTACTGAGGGAGAGCCGCACTGTCAGAGAGTCAGTACTGAGGGAGTATCGCACTGTAAGAGATCAGTACTGAGGGAGCACTGCACTGTCAGAGAGTCAATACTGAGAGAGTGCTGCACTGTCAGAGGGTCAGTACTGAGGGAGCGCCGCACTGTCAGAGGGTCAGTACTAAGGGAGTGCTGCACGGTCAGAGGTTCAGTACTGAGGGAGTTCCGCACTGTCAGAGGGTCAGTACTGAGGGAGTGTCGCACTGTAAGAGGGTCAGTACTGAGTGAGTGCCGCACTGTCAGAGGGTCAGTACTGAGGGAGTGCCGCACTGTCAGAGGGTCAGTACTGAGTGAGTGCCGCACTGTCAGAGGGTCAGTACTGAGGGAGTGCTGCACTGTCAGAGGGTCAGTACTGAGAGAGTGCTGCACAGTCAGAGGGTCAGTACTGAGGGAGTGCCGCGCTGTCAGAGGGTCAGTACTGAGGCAGAGCCGCACTTTCAGAGGGTCAGTACTGAGGGAGTGCCGCACTGTCAGAGGGTCAGTACTGAGGGAATGCCGCACCGTCAGAGGGTCAGTACTGAGGGAGTGCCGCACTGTCAGAGGGTCAGTACTGAGGGAGTGCTGCACGGTCAGAGTGTCAATACTGAGGGAGTGCTGCACTATCAGAGGGTCAGTACTGAGGGAGCGCTGCACTGTCAGAGGGTCAGTACTGAGGGAGTGCCGCACTGTCAGAGGGTCAGTATTGAGGGAGTGCTGCACTATCAGAGGGTCAGTACTGAGGGAGTGCCGCACAGTCAGACGGTCAGTACTGAGGGAGTGCTGCACTGTCAGAGGGTCAGTACTACGGGAGTGCCGCACTGTCAGAGGGTCAGTACTGAGGGAGCGCCGCACTGTCAGAGGGTCAGTACTGAGTGAGTGCCGCACTGTCAGAGGGTCAGACTGATGGACTGCTGCACTGTCAGAGGGTCAGTACTGAGGGAGTGCTGCATTGTCAGAGGGTCAGTACTGAGGGAGTGCCGCACTGTCAGTCGGTCAGTACTGAGGGAGTGCTGCACTGTCGGCGGGTCAGTACTGAGGGAGTGCTGCACTGTCAGAGGGTCAGTACTGAGAGAGTGCTGCACTGTCGGAGGGTCAGTACTGAGGGAGTGCTGCACAGTCAGAGGGTCAGTACTGAGGGAGTGCTGCACTGTCAGAGGGTCAGTGCTGAGGGAGTGCCACTCTGTCAGAGGGTCAGTACTGAGGGAGTGCTGCACTGTCAAGGGTCAGTACTAAGGGAGTGCCGCACTGTCAGAGGGTCAGTACTGAGGGAGTGCAGCACTGTCAGAGGGTCAGTACTGAGGGAGAACTGTACTGTCAGAGGGTCAGGACTGAGGGAGTACCGCACTCTCAGAGGGTCAGTTCTGAGGGAGCGTTGCACTGTCAGACGGTCAGTACTGAGGCAGTGTTGCACTGTCAGAGTCAGTACTGAGGGAGTGCTGCACTGTCAGAGGGTCAGTACTGAGGGAGTGCTTCACTGTCAGAGGGTCAGGACTGAGGGAGTGCTGCACTGTCAGAGGGTCAGTACTGAGGGAGTGCTGCACTGTCAGGGCGTTAGTACTGAGGGAGTGCTGCACTGTCAGAGGGTCAGTACTGAGGGAGTGCTGCACTGTCAGAGGGTCAGTACTGAGGGAGTGCTGCACTGTCAGACGGTCAGTACTGAGGGAGTGCTGCACTGTCAGAGGGTCAGTACTGAGGGAGTGCTGCACTGGCAGAGGGTCAGTACTGAGGGAGTGCTGCATTGACAGAGGGTCAGTACTGAGGGAGTGCCGCACTGTCAGAGGGTCAGTACTGAGGGAGCGCTGCACTGTCAGAGGGTCAGTACTGAGGGAGTGCTGCACTGTCAGAGGGTCAGTACGGAGAAAATGCCGCACTGTCAAAGGGTCAGTACTGAGGGAGTGTGGCACTGTCAGACGGTCAGTACTGAGGGAGTGCTGCACTGTCAGAGGGTCAGTACTGAGGGAGTGCTGCACTGGCAGAGGGTCAGTACTGAGGGAGTGCTGAATTGTCAGAGGGTCAGTACTGAGGGAGCGCTGCACTGTCAGAGGGTCATTACTGAGGGAGTGCTGCACTGTCAGAGGGTCAGTCCTCAGGGAGTGCTGCACTGTCAGAGGGTCAGTACTGGGGGAGTGCCGCACTGTAAGAGGGTCAGTACTGAGGGAGCGCTGCACTGTCAGACGGTCAGTACTGAGGGAGTGTTGCACTGTCAGTGTCAGTACTGAGGGAGTGCTGCACTGTCAGAGGGTCAGTACTGAGGGGGTGCCGCACTGTCAGAGGGTCAGTACTGAGGGGGTGCCGCACTGTCAGAGCGTCAGTACTTAGGGAGTGCTGCACTGTCAGAGGGTCAGTGCTGAGGGAGTGCCGCACTGTCAGAGGGTCAGTACTGAGTGAGAGCCGCACTGTCAGAGGGTCAGCACTGAGGGAGTGCCACACTGTCAGAGGGTCAGTACTGAGGTAGTGCTGCACGGTCAGAGGGTCAGTACTGAGGGAGTCCTGCACTGTCAGAGGGTCAGTGCTGAGGGAGTGCTGCGCTGTCAGAGGGTCAGTACTGAGGGAGTGCTGCGCTGTCAGAGGGTCAGTACTGAGGGAGTGCTGCACTGTCAGAGGGTCAGTACTCAGGGTGTGCTGCACTGTCAGAGGGTCAGTACTGAGGGAGTGCTGCACTGTCAGAGCGTCAGTACTGAGGGAGTGCCGCCCTGTCAGAGGCTCAGTACTGAGGGAGTGCTGCACTGTCACAGCGTCAGTACTGAGGGAGTGCTGCACGGTCAGAGAGTCAGTACTGAGGGAGTGCTGCACGGTCAGAGGGTCAGTACTGAGGGAGAGCCGCACTGTCAGAGAGTCAGTACTGAGGGAGTATCGCACTGTAAGAGATCAGTACTGAGGGAGCACTGCACTGTCAGAGGGTCAGTACTAAGGGAGTGCTGCACGGTCAGAGGTTCAGTACTGAGGGAGTTCCGCACTGTCAGAGGGTCAGTACTGAGGGAGTGCTGCACTGTCAGAGGGTAAGTACTGAGGGAGTGCCGCACTGTCAGAGGGTCAGTACTGAGGGAGACCTGCACTGTCAGAGGGTCACTGCTTAGGAAGTGCCGCACTGTCAGAGGGTCAGTGCTGAGGGAGTGCTGCACTGTCAGAGGGTCAGTGCTGAGGGAGTGCCGCACTGTCAGAGGGTCAGTACTGAGGGAGCGCCGCACTGTCAGAGGGTCAGTACTAAGGGAGTGCTGCACGGTCAGAGGTTCAGTACTGAGGGAGTTCCGCACTGTCAGAGGGTCAGTACTGAGGGAGTGCTGCACTGTCAGAGGGTCAGTACTGAGAGAGTGCTGCACTGTCAGAGGGTCAGTACTGAGGGAGTGTCGCACTGTCAGAGGGTCAGTACTGAGGCTGACCTGCACTGTCAGAGAGACAGTACTGAGGGAGTGCTGCACTGTCAGAGGGTCAGTACTGAGGGAGTGTCGCACTGTCAGAGGGTCAGTACTGAGGCTGACCTGCACTGTCAGAGAGACAGTACTGAGGGAGTGCCGCACTGTCAGAGGGTCAGTACTGAGGGAGACCTGCACTGTCAGAGGGTCACTGCTTAGGAAGTGCCGCACTGTCAGAGGGTCAGTGCTGAGAGAGTGCCGCACTGTCAGAGGGTCAGTGCTGAGGGAGTGCCGCACTGTCCGAGTCTCAGTACTGAGGGAGTGCCGCACTGTCAGAGGGTCAGTACTGAGGGAGTGCTGCACTGTCAGAGGGTCAGTGCTGAGGGAGTGCTGCACTGTCAGCGGGTCAGTGCTGAGGGAGTGCCGCACTGTCAGAGGGTCAGTGCTGAGGGAGTGCTGCACTGTCAGAGGGTCAGTGCTGAGGGAGTGCTGCACTGTCAGAGGGTCAGTGCTGAGGGAGTGCCGCACTGTCAGAGAGTCAGTACTGAGGGGGTGCTGCACTGTCAGAGGGTCAGTGCTGAGGGAGTGCTGCACTGTCAGAGGGTCAGTGCTGATGGAGTGCTGCACTGTCAGAGTGTCAGTGCTGAGGGAGTGCCGCACTGTCAGAGGGTCAGTACTGAGGGAGTGCTGCGCTGTCAGAGGGTCAGTGCTGAGGGAGTGCCGCACTGTCAGAGGGTCAGTGCTGAGGGACTGCCGCACTGTCTGAGGGTCAGTACTGAGGGAGTGGCGCACTGTCAGAGGGTCTGTACTGAGGGAGTGCCGCACTGTCAGAGGGTCAGTGCTGAGGGAGTGCCGCACTGTCAGAGGGTCAGTGCTGAGGGAGTGCTGCACTGTCAGAGGGTCAGTGCTGAGGGAGTGCTGCACTGTCAGAGGGTCAGTGCTGAGGGAGTGCTGCACTGTCAGAGGGTCAGTACTGAGGGAGTGCCGCACTGTCAGAGGGTCAGTAATGAGGGAGTGCCGCACTGTCAGAGGGTCAGTACTGAGGGAGTGCCGCACTGTCAGAGGGTCAGTACTGAGGGAGTGCTGCACTGTCAGAGGTTCAGTACAGAGGGAGTGCCGCACTGTCAGAGGGACAGTACTGAGGGAGTGCCGCACTGTCAGAGGGTCAGTGCTGAGGGAGTGCTGCACGGTCAGAGGGTCAGTACTGAGGGAGTGCCGCACTGTCAGACGGTCAGTACTGAGGGAGTGCCGCACTGTCAGAGGGTCAGTACTGAGGGAGTGCCGCACTGTCAGAGGGTCAGTACTGAGGGAGTGCTGCACTGTCAGAGGGTCAGTACTGGGGGAGCGCCGCACTGTCAGAGGGTCAGTACAGAGGGAGTGCTGCACTGTCAGAGGGTCAGTACTGAGGGAGTGCCGCACTGTCAGAGGGTCAGTACTGAGGGAGTGCTGCACTGTCAGAGGGTCAGTACTGAGGGAGTGACGCACTGTCAGAGGGTCAGTACTGAGGGAGTGCTGTACTGTCAGAGGGTCAGGACTGAGGGAGTGCCGCACTCTCAGTGGGTCAGTACTGAGGGAGTGCTGTACTGTCAGAGGGTCAGGACTGAGGGAGTACCGCACTGTCAGAGGGTCAGTTCTGAGGGAGCGTTGCACTGTCAGAGGGTCATTACTGAGGGAGTGTTGCACTGTCAGACGGTCAGTACTGAGGGAGTGTTGCACTGTCAGAGTCAGTACAGAGGGAGTGCTGCACTGTCAGAGGGTCAGTACTGAGGGAGTGCTGCACTGTCAGAGGGTCAGTACTGAGGGAGTGCTGCACTGTCAGAGCGTCAGTACTGAGGGAGTGCCGCACTGTCAGAGGGTCAGTACTGATGGAGTGCTGCGCTGTCAGAGGGTCAGTACTGAGGGAGTGCTGCATTGTCTGAGGGTCAGTACTGGGGAGTGCCGCACTGTCAGAGGGTCAGTACTGAGGGAGTGCCGCACTGTCAGAGGGTCAGTACTGAGGGAGTGCCGCACTGTCAGACGGTCAGTACTGAGGGTGTGCCGCAATGTCAGAGGGCCAGTTCTGAGGGAGTGCTGCACTGTCAGAGGGTCAGTACTGAGGGAGTGCTGCACGGTCAGAGGGTCAGTACTGAGGGAGTGCTGCACTGTCAGATGGTCAGTACTGAGGGAGTGCTGCACGGTCAGAGGGTCAGTACTGAGGGAGTGCTGCACTGTCAGATGGTCAGTACTGAGGGAGTGCTTCACTGTCAGAGGGTCAGTACTGAGGGAGTGCTGCACTGTCAGATGGTCTGTACTGAGGGCGTGCTGCACTGTCAGAGGGTCAGTACTGAGGGAGCGCTGCATTGTCTGAGGGTCAGTACTGAGGGAGTGCTGCACTGTCAGAGGGTCAGTACTGAGGGAGTGCCGCACTGTCAGAGGGTCAGTACTGAGGGAGTGCCGCACTGTCAGAGGGTCAGTACTGAGGGAGTGCCGCACTGTCAGAGGGTCAGTACTGAGGGAGTGCTGCACTGTCACAGCGTCAGTACTGAGGGAGTGCTGCACGGTCAGAGAGTCAGTACTGAGGGAGTGCTGCACGGTCAGAGAGTCAGTACTGAGGGAGTGCTGCACTGTCACAGCGTCAGTACTGAGAGAGTGCTGCACGGTCAGAGGGTCAGTACTGAGGGAGTGCCGCACTGTCAGAGGGTCAGTACTGAGGAAGTGCCGCACTGTCAGAGGGTCAGTACTGAGGAAGTGCCGCACTGTCAGAGGGTCAGTACTGAGGGAGTGCTGCACTGTCAGAGATCAGTACTGAGGGAGCACTGCACTGTCAGAGAGTCAATACTGAGAGAGTGCTGCACTGTCAGAGGGTCAGTACTGAGCGAGTGCTGCACTGTCAGAGGGTCAGTACTGAGGGAGCGCCGCACTGTCAGAGGGTCAGTACTAAGAGAGTGCTGCACGGTCAGAGGTTCAGTACTGAGGGAGTGTCGCACTGTCAGAGGGTCAGTACTGAGGGAGTGTCGCACTGTCAGAGAGTCAGTACTGAGGGAGTGCCGCACTGTCAGAGGGTCAGTACTGAGGGAGTGCCGCACTGTCAGAGGGTCAGTACTGAGGGAGTGCTGCACTGTCAGAGGGTCAGTACTGAGAGAGTGCTGCACTGTCAGAGGGTCAGTACTGAGGGAGTGTCGCACTGTCAGAGGGTCAGTACTGAGGGAGAGCCGCACTTTCAGAGAGTCAGTACTGAGGGAGTGCCGCACTGTCAGAGGGTCAGTACTGAGGGAGTGCCGCACTGTCAGAGAGTCAGTACTGAGGGAGTGCCGCACTGTCAGAGGGTCAGTACTGAGGGAGTGCCGCACTCTCAGAGGGTCAGTACTGAGGGAGTGCCGCACTGTCAGAGAGACAGTACTGAGGGAGTGCCGCACTGTCAGAGGGTCAGTACTGAGGGAGTGCTGCACTGTCAGAGGGTCAGTGCTAAGGAAGTGCCGCACTGTCAGAGGGTTGTGCTGAGGGAGCGCCGCACTGTCGGAGGGTCAGTACGGAGGGAGTGCTGCACTGTCAGAGGGTCAGTACTGAGGGAGTGCTGCACTGTCAGAGGGTCAGTGCTGAAGGAGTGCCGCACTGTCCGAGTCTCAGTACTGAGGGAGTGCCGCACTGTCAGAGGGTCAGTACTGAGGGAGTGCTGCACTGTCAGAGGGTCAGTGCTGAGGGAGTGCTGCACTGTCAGCGGGTCAGTGCTGAGGGAGTGCCGCACTGTCAGAGGGTCAGTGCTGAGGGAGTGCTGCACTGTCAGAGGGTCAGTGCTGAGGGAGTGCTGCACTGTCAGAGGGTCAGTGCTGAGGGAGTGCCGCACTGTCAGAGGGTCAGTACTGAGGGGGTGCTGCACTGTCAGAGGGTCAGTGCTGAGGGAGTGCCGCACTGTCAGAGGGTCAGTGCTGAGAGAGTGATGCACTATCAGAGGGTCAGTACTGAGGGAGTGCTGCGCTGTCAGAGGGTCAGTACTGATGGAGTGCTGCACTGTCAGAGTGTCAGTGCTGAGGGAGTGCCGCACTGTCAGAGGGTCAGTACTGAGGGAGTGCTGCGCTGTCAGAGGGTCAGTGCTGAGGGAGTGCCGCACTGTCAGAGGGTCAGTGCTGAGGGACTGCCGCACTGTCTGAGGGTCAGTACTGAGGGAGTGGCGCACTGTCAGAGGGTCTGTACTGAGGGAGTGCCGCACTGTCAGAGGGTCAGTGCTGAGGGAGTGCCGCACTGTCAGAGGGTCAGTGCTGTGGGAGTGCTGCACTGCCAGAGGGTCAGTGCTGAGGGAGTGCTGCACTGTCAGAGGGTCAGTGCTGAGGGAGTGCTGCACTGTCAGAGGTTCAGTACTGAGGGAGTGCCGCACTGTCAGAGGGTCAGTAATGAGGGAGTGCCGCACTGTCAGAGGGTCAGTACTGAGGGAGTGCCGCACTGTCAGAGGGTCAGTACTGAGGGAGTGCTGCACTGTCAGAGGTTCAGTACAGAGGGAGTGCCGCACTGTCAGAGGGACAGTACTGAGGGAGTGCCGCACTGTCAGAGGGTCAGTGCTGAGGGAGTGCTGCACGGTCAGAGGGTCAGTACTGAGGGAGTGCCGCACTGTCAGACGGTCAGTACTGAGGGAGTGCCGCACTGTCAGAGGGTCAGTACTGAGGGAGTGCCGCACTGTCAGAGGGTCGGTACTGAGGGAGTGCTGCACTGTCAGAGGGTCAGTACTGGGGGAGCGCCGCACTGTCAGAGGGTCAGTACTGAGGGAGTGCTGCACTGTCAGAGGGTCAGTACTGAGGGAGTGCCGCACTGTCAGAGGGACAGTACTGAGGGAGTGCCGCACTGTCAGAGGGTCAGTGCTGAGGGAGTGCTGCACGGTCAGAGGGTCAGTACTGAGGGAGTGCCGCACTGTCAGACGGTCAGTACTGAGGGAGTGCCGCACTGTCAGAGGGTCAGTACTGAGGGAGTGCCGCACTGTCAGAGGGTCGGTACTGAGGGAGTGCTGCACTGTCAGAGGGTCAGTACTGGGGGAGCGCCGCACTGTCAGAGGGTCAGTACTGAGGGAGTGCTGCACTGTCAGAGGGTCAGTACTGAGGGAGTGCCGCACTGTCAGAGGGTCAGCACTGAGGGAGTGCTGCACTGTCAGAGGGTCAGTACTGAGGGAGTGACGCACTGTCAGAGGGTCAGTACTGAGGGAGTGCTGTACTCTCAGTGGGTCAGTACTGAGGGAGTGCTGTACTGTCAGAGGGTCAGGACTGAGGGAGTACCGCACTGTCAGAGGGTCAGTTCTGAGGGAGCGTTGCACTGTCAGAGGGTCATTACTGAGGGAGTGTTGCACTGTCAGAGTCAGTACTGAGGGAGTGCTGCACTGTCAGAGGGTCAGTACTGAGGGAGTGCTGCACTGTCAGAGGGTCAGTACTGAGGGAGTGCCGCACTGTCAGAGGGTCAGTACTGATGGAGTGCTACACTGTCAGAGGGTCAGGACTGTGGGAGTGCTGCACTGTCAGAGGGTCAGTACTGAGGGAGTGCCGCACTGTCAGAGGGTCAGTACTGCGGGAGTGCTGCACTGTCAGAGGGTCAGTACTGAGGGAGTGCTGCACTGTCAGAGGGTCAGTACTGAGGGAGTGCCGCACTGTCAGAGGGTCAGTACTGAGGGAGTGCTGCACTGTCAGAGGGTCAGTGCTGAGGGAGTGCTGCACTGTCAGAGGGTCAGTACTGAGGGAGTGCCGCACTGTCAGTGGGTCAGTACTGAGGGAGCGCTGCACTGTCAGAGGGTTGTGCTGAGGGAGTGCCGCACTGTCCGAGTCTCAGTACTGAGGGAGTGCCGCACTGTCAGAGGGTCAGTACTGAGGGAGTGCTGCACTGTCAGAGGGTCAGTGCTGAGGGAGTGCTGCACTGTCAGAGGGTCAGTGCTGAGGGAGTGCCGCACTGTCAGAGGGTCAGTGCTGAGGGAGTGATGCACTATCAGAGGGTCAGTACTGCGGGAGTGCTGCACTGTCAGAGGGTCAGTGCTGATGGAGTGCTGCACTGTCAGAGTGTCAGTGCTGAGGGAGTGCCGCACTGTCAGAGGGTCAGTATTGAGGGAGTGCTGCGCTGTCAGAGGGTCAGTGCTGAGGGAGTGCCGCACTGTCAGAGGGTCAGTGCTGAGGGACTGCCGCACTGTCAGAGGGTCAGTACTGAGGGAGTGGCGCACTGTCAGAGGGTCAGTACTGAGGGAGTGCCGCACTGTCAGAGGGTCAGTGCTGAGGGAGTGCCGCACTGTCAGAGGGTCAGTGCTGAGGGAGTGCTGCACTGTCAGAGGGTCAGTGCTGAGGGAGTGCTGCACTGTCAGAGGGTCAGTGCTGAGGGAGTGCCGCACTGTCAGAGGGTCAGTACTGAGGGAGTGCCGCACTGTCAGAGGGTCAGTAATGAGGGAGTGCCGCACTGTCAGAGGGTCAGTACTGAGGGAGTGCCGCACTGTCAGAGGGTCAGTACTGAGGGAGTGCTGCACTGTCAGAGGTTCAGTACTGAGGGAGTGCCGCACTGTCAGAGGGACTGTACTGAGGGAGTGCCGCACTGTCAGAGGGTCAGTGCTGAGGGAGTGCCGCACTGTCAGACGGTCAGTACTGAGGGAGTGCCGCACTGTCAGAGGGTCAGTACTGAGGGAGTGCCGCACTGTCAGAGTGTCAGTACTGAGGGAGTGCTGCACTGTCAGAGGGTCAGTACTGGGGGAGCGCCGCACTGTCAGAGGGTCAGTGCTGAGGGAGTGCTGCACTGTCAGAGGGTCAGTACTGAGGGAGTAACGCACTGTCAGAGGGTCAGTACTGAGGGAGTGCTGTACTGTCAGAGGGTCAGGACTGAGGGAGTGCCGCACTGTCAGTGGGTCAGTACTGAGGGAGTGTTGCACTGTCAGACGGTCAGTACTGAGGGAGTGTTGCACTGTCAGAGTCAGTACTGAGGGAGTGCTGCACTGTCAGAGGGTCAGTACTGAGGGAGTGCTGCACTGTCAGAGGGTCAGTACTGAGGGAGTGCTGCACTGTCAGGGCGTCAGTACTGAGGGAGTGCTGCACTGTCAGAGGGTCAGTACTGATGGAGTGCTGCGCTGTCAGAGGGTCAGTACTGAGGGAGTGCTGCATTGTCTGAGGGTCAGTACTGGGGAGTGCCGCACTGTCAGAGGGTCAGTACTGAGGGAGTGCCGCACTGTCAGAGGGTCAGTACTGAGGGAGTGCCGCACTGTCAGACGGTCAGTACTGAGGGAGTGCCGCAATGTCAGAGGGCCAGTTCTGAGGGAGTGCTGCACTGTCAGAGGGTCAGTACTGAGGGAGTGCTGCACGGTCAGAGGGTCAGTACTGAGGGAGTGCTGCACTGTCAGAGCGTCAGTACTGAGGGAGTGCTGCACGGTCAGAGGGTCAGTACTGAGGGAGTGCTGCACTGTCAGATGGTCAGTACTGAGGGAGTGCTGCACTGTCAGAGGGTCAGTACTGAGGGAGTGCTGCACTGTCAGATGGTCTGTACTGAGGGCGTGCTGCACTGTCAGAGGGTCAGTACTGAGGGAGCGCTGCATTGTCTGAGGGTCAGTACTGAGGGAGTGCCGCACTGTCAGAGGGTCAGTACTGAGGGAGTGCCGCACTGTCAGAGGGTCAGTACTGAGGGAGTGCTGCACTGTCAGAGGGTCAGTACTGAGGGAGTGCTGCATTGTCTGAGGGTCAGTACTGAGGGAGTGCTGTTGGTAATCCAAACATTGAAGAAAAGAGCAGGCGGCGGCCATTCGGCCCTTCGAGCCTGCTCCGCCATTCATCACCATCATGGCTGATCATCCAACTCAGTAGCCTAATCCTGCTTTCTCCCCATAGCCTAACTGCTGTATCTAACTACTTCTTGAATATATTCAATGACTTGACTCAACTGCTTCCTGTGGGAATGAATTCCACAGGCCCACCACTCTCTGGGTGACGAAATGTCTCCTTATCTGTCTGAAATGGTTTACCCTGAATCCTCAGACTGTGCCCCCTGGTTCTGGACACTCCCACCATCGGGAACATCCTTCCTGCATCTCTCCTGTCCAGTCCTGTTAGAATTTTATAATCTCTGTGAGATCCCCCCTCTTAACTCCGGCGAGAACAATCCCAACCTCGTCAATCTCTCCTCGTACGTCAGTCTCGCCATCCCTGGAATCAGTCTGGTAAACCTTCGCTGCGCTCCCTCGAGAGCAAGAACATCCTTCCTCAGAGAAGGAGACCACAACTGCCCACAATGCTCCAGGTGCGGCCTCACCAAGGCCCTGTACAACTGCAGCAACACATCCCTGCTCCTGTCCTCGAAACCTCTCGCAATGAAGGCCAACACACCATTAGCCTTCTTTACCGCCTGCTGCACCTGCCTGCTTACCTTCAGCGACTGGTGCACAAGGACACCCAGGTCCCGCTGCACGCTCCCCTCTCCCAATTTACAACCATTTCGATAATAATCTGCCTCCCAGTTTTTGCAACCGAAGTGGCTAACCTCACATTTATCCAAATTAAACTGTGTCTGCCATGCACTTGCCCGTTCACTCAGCCTGTCCAAATCACACTGATTTGCCCAATGTAATCACCCATGATTACAGATGTTCCTTTATCCCCCGCGTCTCTAATTTCCTGTTTCATGCCAATCTCGATGCCGCCACTGCGGTTTGGGAGCCTGTCTCTGACGCCCATTAACGTTTTTACTCCTTGGTGTTTCTCAGCTCGACCCATACAGATTCCACATCGTCGGAGCTAATGGGTGGGAGTCTCCGACCCGCCAGCCGGCCAATGGGGAAACCCGCGACGTGGGTGCGCTTCCTGCGAAGCGTGGGATTCTGCCGACGGAGAATCCCGCAGCAAATCCTTCCTCACTGTTGTGTTAATCCCTCTTTGTCCCGCCTTGCCACGCCACTGCCTTTTCCTTCTTGCCTGTCCTTCCGAAATACTGAATACCCCTGGATGTTCAGTTCCCATGCCTGGTCACCCTGCAACCACGTCTCCGTAATCCCGATTATACCATGCCCGTTTACGTCTGTCTGCGCGATGAATTCGTCCACTTTATTGCGAATGCTCCACTCGTTCAAGGTACAAAGCCTTAAGCCTTGTCTTTTGAACATTACTTGTTTCGCTCCCATTATTGTTCACTGTGGCCCATTTGAATCTCCTCCTGGGTTTCTCTGCCCATCACTTTTCTTATTCCCCTTCCTGTCTTTTGTTTCTGCCCTTGAACCCTCCTCCAGCCACATATTATCTGATATATCCTGTTATTTCTACTCTGACTAGCACGTTGCACTGGTAGGAATCCTGACATCACTCCCTTTGAGTTCCAATTCCTCAATTTTTTTCCGAAATCCCGATAGTTGACTTTTAGGACCTCAACCTTTTTTTTATACCTATGTTGTTTGTATCAATGTATACCACAGCCACTGGCTGTTCACCCTACGCCTCCACAATGTCCTGTAGCTGCTCCGGGACATCCTTGACCCTAGCACCAGGGGGCAACGCAGCATCCTGGAGTCTCGTTTGCAGCCACAAATATGCCAATTTAACAGATGTCGGGGCTGGAGGAGGTTACAGAGATAGGGATGGTTGTAGGGGCTAGAGGAGGTTACAGAGATAGGGAGGGTTGTAGGGGCTGGAGGAGGTTACAGGGATAGGGAGGTTTGTAGGGGCTGGAGGAGGTTACAGAGATAGGGATGGTTGTAGAGACTGGAGGAGGTTACAGAGATAGGGAGGGTTGTTGAGGCTGGAGGAGGTTACCGAGATAGGGAGGGTTGTAGGGGCTGGAGGAGGTTACAGAGATAGGGAGGGTTGTAGGGGCTGGAGGAGGTTACAGAGATAGGGAAGGTGGTAGGGGCTGGAGGTGGTTACGGAGATAGGAGGGTTGTAGGGTCAGGAGGAGGTTACAGAGATAGGGAGGGTTGTAGGGACTGGAGGAGGTTACAGAGATAGGGAGGGTTGAAGGGGCTGGAGGAGGTTACAGAGATAGGGAGGGTTGTAGGGACTGGAGGAGGTTGCAGAGATAGGGAGGGTTGTAGGGACTGGAGGAGGTTACAGAGATAGGGAGGGTTGTAGGGGCTGGAGGAGGTTACAGAGATAGGGAGGGTTGTAGGGGCTGGAGGAGGTTACAGAGATAGGGAGGGCTGTAGGGGCTGGAGGAGGTTACAGTGATAGGGAGTGTTGTAGGGCTGGAGGAGGTTACAGAGATAGCGAGGGTTGTAGGGGCTGGAGGAGGTTACAGAGATAGGGAGGGTTGTAGGGGCTGGAGGTTACAGAGATAGGGAGTGTTGTAGGGACTGGGGGAGGTTACAGAGATAGGGAGTGTTGTAGGGATTGGAGGAGGTTACAGAGATAGGGAGGGTTGTAGGGGCTGGAGGAGGTTAATGAGATAGGGAGTGTTGTAGGGACTGGGGGAGGTTACAGAGATAGGGAGGGTTGTAGGGGCTGGAGGAGGTTAATGAGATAGGGAGGGTTGTAGGGGCTGGAGGAGGTTACAGAGATAGGGAGGGGGTGTAGGGGCTGGAGGAGGTTACAGAGATAGGGAGGGTTGTAGGGGCTGGAGGAGGTTACAGAGATAGGGAGGGATTTTTAGGGCTGGAGGAGTTTACAGAGATAGGGAGGGGTGCCGGGGTTGGAGGAGGTTACAGAGATAGGGAGGGTTGTAGGGGCTGGAGGAGGTTACAGAAATGGGGAGGGTTGTAGGGGCTGGAGGAGGTTACAGAGATAGGGAGGGTTGTAGGGGCTGGAGGAGGTTACAGAGATAGGGAGGGTTGTGGGGACTGGAGGACGTTACAGAGATAGGGAGAGTTGTAGGGACTGGAGGAGGTTACAGAGATAGGGAGGGTTGTAGGGGCTGGAGGAGGTTACAGAGATAGGGAGGGTTGTAGGGGCTGGAGGAGGTTACAGAGATAGGGAGGGTTGTGGGGGCTGGAGGAGGTTACAGAGATAGGGAGGGTTGTGGGGACTGGAGGAGGTTACAGAGATAGGGAGGGTTGTAGGGGCTGGAGGAGGTTACAGAGATAGGGAGGGGTGTAGGGGCTGGAGGAGGTTACAGAGATAGGGAGGGTTGTAGGGGCTGGAGGAGGTTACAGAGATAGGGAGGGTTGTAGGGGCTGGAGGAGGTTAATGAGATAGGGAGTGTTGTAGGGACTGGGGGAGGTTACAGAGATAGGGAGGGTTGTAGGGGCTGGAGGAGGTTAATGAGATAGGGAGGGTTGTAGGGGCTGGAGGAGGTTACAGAGATAGGGAGGGGGTGTAGGGGCTGGAGGAGGTTACAGAGATAGGGAGGGTTGTAGGGGCTGGAGGAGGTTACAGAGATAGGGAGGGTTGTAGGGGCTGGAGGAGGTTACAGAGGTAGGGAGGGGTGCCGGGGTTGGAGGAGGTTACAGAGATAGGGAGGGTTGTAGGGGCTGGAGGAGGTTACAGAAATAGGGAGGGTTGTAGGGGCTGGAGGAGGTTACAGAGATAGGGAAGATTGTGGGGGCTGGAGGAGGTTACAGAGATAGGGAGGGTTGTAGGGACTGGAGGAGGTTACAGAGATAGGGAGGGTTGCAGCGACTGGAGGAGGTTACAGAGATAGGGAGGGTTGTAGGGCTGGAGGAGGTTACAGAGATAGCGAGGGTTGTAGGGGCTGGAGGAGGTTACAGAGATAGGGAGGGTTGTAGGGGCTGGAGGTTACAGAGATAGGGAGTGTTGTAGGGACTGGGGGAGGTTACAGAGATAGGGAGTGTTGTAGGGATTGGAGGAGGTTACAGAGATAGGGAGGGTTGTAGGGGCTGGAGGAGGTTACAGAGATAGGGAGGGTTGTAGGGGCTGGAGGGGGTTACAGAGATAGGGAGTGTTGTAGGGGCTGGAGGAGGTTACAGAGATAGGGAGGGTTGTCGGGGCTGGAGGAGGTTACAGAGATAGGGAGGGTTGTAGGGGCTGGAGGAGGTTAGAGATAGGGAGGGTTGTCGGGTCTGGAGGAGGTTACAGAGATAGGGAGGGTTGTAGGGGCTGGAGGGGGTTACAGAGATAGGGTGGGTTGTAGGGGCTGGAGGAGGTTACAGAGATGGGGAGAGTTGTAGGGGGCTGGAGGAGGTTACAGAGATAGGGAGTGTTGTAGGGATTGGAGGAGGTTACAGAGATAGGGAGGGTTGTAGGGGCTGGAGGAGGTTACAGAGATAGGGAGGGTTGTAGGGGCTGGAGGAGGTTACAGAGATAGGGAGGGTTGTAGGGGCTGGAGGAGGTTAGAGATAGGGAGGGTTGTCGGGTCTGGAGGAGGTTACAGAGATAGGGAGGGTTGTCGGTTCTGGAGGAGGTTACAGAGATAGGGAGGGTTGTGGGGACTGGAGGAGGTTACAGAGATAGGGAGGGTTGTCGGGTCTGGAGGAGGTTACAGAGATAGGGAGGGGTGTAGGGGCTGGAGGAGGTTACAGAGATGGGGAGGGTTGTAGGGACTGGAGGAGGTTACAGAGATAGGGAGTGTTGTAGGGGCTGGAGGAGGTTACAGAGATAGGGAGGGTTGTAGGGGCAGGAGGAAGTTACAGAGATAGGGAGGGTTGTAGGGGCTGGAGGGGGTTACAGAGATAGGGAGGGTTGTAGGGGCAGGAGGAGGTTACAGAGATAGGGAGGGTTGTAGGGGCTGGAGGAGGTTACAGAGATAGGGAGGGTTGTAGGGGCTGGAGGAGGGTACAGAGATCGGGAGGGTTGTCGGGTCTGGAGGAGGTTACAGAGATAGGGAGTGTTGTAGGGGCTGGAGGAGGTTACAGAGATAGGGAGGGTTGATGGGGCAGGAGGAGGTTACAGAGATAGGGAGGGTTGTAGGGACTGGAGGAGGTTAATGAGATAGGGAGGGTTGTAGGGGCTGGAGGAGGTTACAGAGATAGGGAGGGGGTGTAGGGGCTGGAGGAGGTTACAGAGATAGGGAGGGTTGTAGGGGCTGGAGGAGGTTACAGAGATAGGGAGGGTTGTAGGGGCTGGAGGAGGTTACAGAGGTAGGGAGGGGTGCCGGGGTTGGAGGAGGTTACAGAGATAGGGAGGGTTGTAGGGGCTGGAGGAGGTTACAGAAATAGGGAGGGTTGTAGGGGCTGGAGGAGGTTACAGAGATAGGGAAGGTTGTGGGGGCTGGAGGAGGTTACAGAGATAGGGAGGGTTGTAGGGACTGGAGGAGGTTACAGAGATAGAGAGGGTTGCAGCGACTGGAGGAGGTTACAGAGATAGGGAGGGTTGTAGGGCTGGAGGAGGTTACAGAGATAGCGAGGGTTGTAGTGGCTGGAGGAGGTTACAGAGATAGGGAGGGTTGTAGGGGCTGGAGGTTACAGAGATAGGGAGTGTTGTAGGGACTGGGGGAGGTTACAGAGATAGGGAGTGTTGTAGGGATTGGAGGAGGTTACAGAGATAGGGAGGGTTGTAGGGGCTGGAGGAGGTTACAGAGATAGGGAGGGTTGTAGGGGCTGGAGGGGGTTACAGAGATAGGGAGTGTTGTAGGGGCTGGAGGAGGTTACAGAGATAGGGAGGGTTGTCGGGGCTGGAGGAGGTTACAGAGATAGGGAGGGTTGTAGGGGCTGGAGGAGGTTAGAGATAGGGAGGGTTGTCGGGTCTGGAGGAGGTTACAGAGATAGGGAGGGTTGTAGGGGCTGGAGGGGGTTACAGAGATAGGGTGGGTTGTAGGGGCTGGAGGAGGTTACAGAGATGGGGAGAGTTGTAGGGGGCTGGAGGAGGTTACAGAGATAGGGAGTGTTGTAGGGATTGGAGGAGGTTACAGAGATAGGGAGGGTTGTAGGGGCTGGAGGAGGTTACAGAGATAGGGAGGGTTGTAGGGGCTGGAGGAGGTTACAGAGATAGGGAGGGTTGTAGGGGCTGGAGGAGGTTAGAGATAGGGAGGGTTGTCGGGTCTGGAGGAGGTTACAGAGATAGGGAGGGTTGTCGGTTCTGGAGGAGGTTACAGAGATAGGGAGGGTTGTGGGGACTGGAGGAGGTTACAGAGATAGGGAGGGTTGTCGGGTCTGGAGGAGGTTACAGAGATAGGGAGGGGTGTAGGGGCTGGAGGAGGTTACAGAGATGGGGAGGGTTGTAGGGACTGGAGGAGGTTACAGAGATAGGGAGTGTTGTAGGGGCTGGAGGAGGTTACAGAGATAGGGAGGGTTGTAGGGGCAGGAGGAAGTTACAGAGGTAGGGAGGGTTGTAGGGGCTGGAGGGGGTTACAGAGATAGGGAGGGTTGTAGGGGCAGGAGGAGGTTACAGAGATAGGGAGGGTTGTAGGGGCTGGAGGAGGTTACAGAGATAGGGAGGGTTGTAGGGGCTGGAGGAGGGTACAGAGATCGGGAGGGTTGTCGGGTCTGGAGGAGGTTACAGAGATAGGGAGTGTTGTAGGGGCTGGAGGAGGTTACAGAGATAGGGAGGGTTGATGGGGCAGGAGGAGGTTACAGAGATAGGGAGGGTTGTAGGGACTGGAGGAGGTTACAGAGATAGGGAGGGTTGTAGGGGCTGGAGGAGGTGACAGAGATAGGGAGGGTTGTATGGGCTGGAGGAGGTTACAGAGATAGGGAGGGGTGTAGGGGCTGGAGGAGGTTACAGAGATAGGGAGGGGTGTAGGGGCTGGAGGAGGTGACAGAGATAGGGAGGGTTGTAGGGGCTGGAGGAGGTTACAGAGATAGGGAGGGGTGTAGGGGCTGGAGGAGGTTACAGAGATAGGGAGGGTTGTAGGGGCTGGAGGAGGTTACAGAGGTAGGGAGGGGTGTAGGGACTGGAGGAGGTTACAGAGGTAGGGAGGGTTGTAGGGACTGGAGGAGGTTACAATGATAGGGAGGGTTGTAAGGGCTGGAGGAGGTTACAGAGATAGGGAGGGGTGTAGGGGCTGGAGGAAGTTACAGAGATAGGGAGGTTTGTAGGGGCTGGAGGAGGTTACAGAGATAGGGAGGGTTGTGGGGGCTGGAGGAGGTTACAGGGATAGGGAGGTTTGTAGGGGCTGGAGGAGGTTACAGAGATAGGGATGGTTGTAGAGACTGGAGGAGGTTACAGAGATAGGGAGGGTTGTTGAGGCTGGAGGAGGTTACAGAGATAGGGAGGGTTGTAGGGGCTGGAGGAGGTTACAGAGATAGGGAGGATTGTAGGGACTGGAGGAGGTTACAGAGATTGGGAGGGTTGTAGGGGCTGGGGGAGGTTACAGAGATAGGGAGGGTTGTAGGGACTGGGGGAGGTTACAGAGATAGGGAGGGGTGTAGGGACTGGGGGAGGTTACAGAGATAGGGAGGGTTGTTGAGGCTGGAGGAGGTTACAGAGATAGGGAGGGTTGTAGGGACTGGGGGAGGTTACAGAGATAGGGAGGGTTGTAGGGGCTGGAGGAGTGATTTGTACGGAAAGGATGTTGGAATGGGTGCATTGTCAGGCTGGGAGTGAGTATTGTTGGGAGGGAAGGGGTGTGATGGTTAATGTTGTGTTTCGGGCGGAGATTGTCCTGGGTATTGGGAGGGGCGGTGTGAGGTGACACAGATGTTTCAGGGAGGTGGTTTCCCGGCCGTGTTCTGCTTGTCGACATTCCAGCTGAACTAACTCTTTGTTCTCTGTTTTACCAGAACCTGTTGCGTGGGATGAAATCCATTTTGCTGCTGTTCACTGTGTGTGGTCTGGCTCTCAATATCGTCATCTCTGTCTACTGCTGTAAGGGGCTGCGGTACTGCACCCCCAGCACCAACATGGTATGTCCCACTCCCCCCCCAGCACCAACATGGTATGTCCCACTCCCCCCCCAGCACCAACATGGTATGTCCCACTCCCCCCCCAGCACCAACATGGTATGTCCCACTCCCCCCCAGCACCAACATGGTATGTCCCACTCCCCCCCCAGCACCAACATGGTATGTCCCACTCCCCCCCCAGCACCAACATGGTATGTCCCACTCCCCCCCAGCACCAACATGGTATGTCCCACTCCCCCCCCCAGCACCAACATGGTATGTCCCACTCCCCCCCCAGCACCAACATGGTATGTCCCACTCCCCCCCCCCCCCAGCACCAACATGGTATGTCCCACTCCCCCCCCCAGCACCAACATGGTATGTCCCACTCCCCCCCCCCCCAGCACCAACATGGTATGTCCCACTCCCCCCCCCCAGCACCAACATGGTATGTCCCACTCCCCCCCCCAGCACCAACATGGTATGTCCCACTCCCCCCCCAGCACCAACATGGTATGTCCCACTCCACCCCCAGCACCAACATGGTATGTCCCACTCCACCCCCAGCACCAACATGGTATGTCCCACTCCACCCCCAGCACCAACATGGTATGTTCCACACTCACATTGTCACACTCACTCTCTATTGCCCGCGCGCATACACACTCCCGCGCAGACACACACTCCCGCGTGCATACACACTCCCGCGCAGACACACACTCCCGCGTGCATACACACTCCCGCGCGCAGACAGACTCCTGCGCGCGCACACACACTCTGCGGGCGCACACACCCACTCCGCACAGACACACTCCCGTTCGCACACACACTCCCGCGTGCACACATGCTCCCGCGCGCACACCCACTCCGCACACCCACAGTCCCGCGCACACACACACACCCGTTCGCACACGCACTCCCGCGCACACACACACTCCCACGCACACACACACTCCCGCACAGACACACACTCCCACGCACACACACTCCCGTGCACACACACTCCCGCACAGACACGCACTCCCGTGCACACACACACTCCCACGCACACACACACTCCCGCACAGACACACACTCCCACGCGCACACACACTCCCGCACAGACATACACTCCCACGCACACATCACACTCCCGCGCACACACACTCCCGCGCACACACACACTCCCACGCACACACACACTCCCGCACAGACACACACTCCCACGCACACATCACACTCCCGCGCACACACACTCCCGCGCACACACACACACTCCCATGCATACACACAGTCCCATGCGCACACACACTCCCGCGCACACACACACACTCCCATGCATACACACAGTCCCATGCGCACACACACTCCCGCGCACACACACACACTCTCATGCACACACGCAGTCCCATGCGCACACACATGCCCATGCACACTCAATTCCACACACACATTCCCACACTCCCACGCACACACACACACTCCCACGTGCACACACACTCCCACATGCACACAATCCCATGCACACACACTGTTCCACGCGCACGCACACACCCGCCCTCACACACAATTCCACACACACACTCCCGCACACACACACATGCCCATGCACACACACACTCCCGCACACACACACATGCCCATGCACACACACAATCCCACGCACACATACACATGCCCATGCACACACACACTCCCGCACACACACACATGCCCATGCACACACACAATCCCACGCACACACACACTCCCACGCACACACACTCCCACATGCACACACTCAATTCCACGCACAGTCACTCCTGCACACACACACAATTCCACATTCCTGATAAAAGACTCAGGTACGCTTACGCACACACACCTGTACGCACTCAAACACACAGTCACACACACACCCGGATGCACTCACTCATACACACTCACAAACACACACACTCAATCACTCGCACAAACTCACGCTGAGACACAGTCAAATGCTGTTCACACTCAGGCCCTCTGACACACCTGAATATCTGGACGTGAGTTCATTCAGTGGCGACCATTTGCCTTCAGTTGTTGATATCCCTCTCTCCCCTGTTATTCCAGCCTGTGGTGGTGGTCGTCAATCCCAACTCGGAAAGCCCAACCATCGGTACGTCGGTGCCCACCAAATGATGCAGGACGCACCCGGTTCCAGGGAAATGCAGGACGTTGTTCAGTTTAATCGGCTTGCAGTAGACTGTGTTTGCGTGTGTGGTCTGTAACGTCGGCAGGTGGATTTCTGATGATCTGAATCTCCATGTGCGACATTATCATAAATGTACAGAACTGTAAGGTGTAATGTTATGTCAAAATCAACCACTAGAGGGAGCTAAATGTACATCTATATAAGACACTGATGCTGAGCCTCGTGGGTGAGAAGTTGAGGAGAAAGCTAGAGGACAGACTGAAGGAAAGATAGTGTGAGTGAGAGCAGATCATAGTTAATGGAATAGTGTAGCGATTAGTAGTAGATGAGTGTACATTATATGTTAATTATCAACTGTGTATTATACAGGAGTAAGTGTGCGTGTGTTAATGGAGTCACTGAGGAGGTGAGACTCTTTCCTAGCGGGTGTCCGATCAACGGAGGGCAATGAGGATAGTGAGGGCATGAGGATAGTGAGGGACAGTGAGGACAGTGAGGGACAGCGAGGATAGTGAGGGATTGGGTATTTGCATGTCAAACGTTCTTTATTCACCAGCGGCTCCATTTATTGGCTCTCTGCTTCACTGGGAAATGATTAACATTTCGTCACTTTGTTCAGCAGTATTTACTGGAATATTTTAGTCAGGGATTGCTCCAAATGCACCCGTCAAACCACCTGTATTAAATGTCAATAAACCTTTAACGTGAAACTTGGAAGCTGGACACAGTCATTACAGGAGGTGAACACCTTGTTAAACATGACGGCCATTCACAGGAGACAGCGGGAGATGGGAATTCGACTAACAGGACAATGAGAGAGCATTCCTAACTCACGTTTAATCAAACTACCCGACACACTCTTTCCACTGCCCTGTATCAATCCCCAAACTAATCCCACTGGCCCACTCTCTCCCCATAGCCCTGTATCAATCCCCAAACTAATCCCACTGCCCCGCTCTCTCCCCATAGCTCTGTATCAATCCCCAAACTAATCCCACTGGCCCACTCACTCCCCATAGCCCTGTATCAATCCCAAACTAATCCCACTGCCCCGCTCTCTCCCCATAGCCCTGTATCAATCCCCAAACTAATCCCACTGGCCCACTCACTCCCCATAGCCCTGTATCAATCCCCAAACTAATCCCTCTGCCCCACTCTCTCCCCATAGCCCTGTATCAATCGACAAACTAATCCCACTGCCCCACTCTCTCCCCATAGCCCTGTATCAATCCCCAAACTAATCCCACTGTCCCACTCTCTCTCCATAGCCCTGTATCAATCCCCAAACTAATCCCACTGCCCCGCTCTCTCCCCATAGCCCTGTATCAATCCCCAAACTAATCCCACTGCCCCACTCTCTCTCCATAGCCCTGTATCAATCCCCAAACTAATCCCACTGCCCCACTCTCTCCCCATAGCCCTGTATCAATCCCCAAACTAATCCCACTGCCCCACTCTCTCCACTGCCCTGTATCAATCCCCAAACTAATCCCACTGCCCCACTCTCTCCCCATAGCCCTGTATCAATCCCCAAACTAATCCCACTGCCCCACTCTCTCCACTGCCCTGTATCAATCCCCAAACTAATCCCACTGCCCCACTCTCTCCCCATAGCCCTGTATCAATCCCCAAACTAATCCCACTGCCCCACTCTCTCCACTGCCCTGTATCAATCCCCAAACTAATCCCACTGCCCCACTCTCTCTCCATAGCCCTGTATCAATCCCCAAACTAATCCCACTGCCCCACTCTCTCCACTGCCCTGTATCAATCCCCAAACTAATCCCACTGCCCCACTCTCTCCCCATAGCCCTGTATCAATCCCAAACTAATCCCACTGCCCCACTCTCTCCCCATAGCCCTGTATCAATCCCCAAACTAATCCCACTGCCCCGCTCTCTGCCCATAGCCCTGTATCAATCCCCAAACTAATCCCACTGTCCCACTCTCTCCCCATAGCCCTGTATCAATCCCCAAACTAATCCCACTGCCCCACTCACTCCCCATAGCCCTGTATCAATCCCAAACTAATCCCACTGCCCCACTCTCTCCACTGCCCTGTATCAATCCCAAACTAATCCCACTGCCCCACTCTCTCCACTGCCCTGTATCAATCCCCAAACTAATCCCACTGCCCCACTCTCTCCCCACAGCCCTGTATCAATCCCCAAACTAATCCCACTGCCCCACTCTCTCCACTGCCCTGTATCAATCCCCAAACTAATCCCACTGCCCCACTCACTCCCCATAGCCCTGTATCAATCCCAAACTAATCCCACTGTCCCGCTCTCTCCCCATAGCCCTGTATCAATCCCAAACTAATCCCACTGACCCACTCTCTCCCCATAGCCCTGTATCAATCCCCAAACTAATCCCACTGCCCCACTCTCTCCCCATAGCCCTGTATCAATCCCCAAACTAATCCCACTGCCCCACTCTCTCCCCACAGGCCTGTATCAATTCCAAACTAATCCCACTGCCCCGCTCTCTCCCCATAGCCCTGTATCAATCCCAAACTAATCCCACTGCCCCACTCTCTCCCCATAGCCCTGTACAAATCCCAAAATATTCCCACTGACCCACTCTCTCCCCATAGCCCTGTATCAATCCCAAACTAATCCCACTGCCCCACTCTGTCCCCATAGCCCTGTAACAATCCCCAAACTAATCCCACTGCCCCACTCTCTACACATAGCCCTGCATCAATCGACAAACTAATTCCACTGCCCCGCTCTCTCCCCATAGCACTGTATCAATCCCCAACTAATCCCACTGCCCCACTCTCTCCACTGCCCTGTATGAATCCCCAAACTAATCCCACTGCCCCGCTCTCTCCCCACAGCCCTGTATCAATCGACAAACTCATTCCACTGCCCCACTCTCTACCCATAGCCCTGTATCAATCCCCAAATTAATCCCACTGCCCCGCTCTCTCCCCATAGCCCTGTATCAATCCCCAACTAATCCCACTGCCCCACTCTCTCCCCATAGCCCTGTATCAATCCCCAAACTAATTCCACTGCCCCACTCTCTCCCCATAGCCCTGTATCAATCGACAAACTAATTCCACTGCCCCGCTCTCTACCCATGGCCCTGTATCAATTCCCAAACTATTCCCACTGCCCCACTCACTCCCCATAGCCCTGTATCAATCCCAAACTAATCCCACTGTCCCGCTCTCTCCCCATAGCCCTGTATCAATCCCAAACTAATCCCACAGCCCCACTCTCTCCCCACAGGCCTGTATCAATTCCAAACTAATCCCACTGCCCCGCTCTCTCCCCATAGCCCTGTATCAATCCCAAACTAATCCCATCTGCCCCACTCTCTCCCCATAGCCCTGTACAAATCCCAAAATATTCCCACTGACCCACTCTCTCCCCATAGCCCTGTATCAATCCCAAACTAATCCCACTGCCCCACTCTGTCCCCATAGCCCTGTAACAATCCCCAAACTAATCCCACTGCCCCACTCTCTACACATAGCCCTGCATCAATCGACAAACTAATTCCACTGCCCCGCTCTCTCCCCATAGCACTGTATCAATCCCCAACTAATCCCACTGCCCCACTCTCTCCACTGCCCTGTATCAATCCCCAAACTAATCCCACTGCCCCGCTCTCTCCCCACTGCCCTGTATCAATCGACAAACTCATTCCACTGCCCCACTCTCTCCCCATAGCCCTGTATCAATCGACAAACTAATTCCACTGCCCCGCTCTCTACCCATAGCCCTGTATCAATCCCCAAACTAATCCCACTGACCCACTCTCTCCACTGCCCTGTATCAATCCCCAAACTATTCCCACTGCCCCACTCTCTCCCCATAGCCCTGTATCAATTGACAAACTAATCCCACTGCCCCACTCTCTCTCCATAACCCTGTATCAATCCCCAAACTATTCCCACTGACCCACTCTCTCCCCATAGCCCTGTATCAATCCCCAAACTAATCCCACTGCCCCGCTCTCTCCCCATAGCCCTGTATCAATCCCCAAACTATTCCCAGTGACCCACTCTCTCCCCATAGCCCTGTATCAATCCCCAAACTAATCCCACTGCCCCGCTCTCTCCCCATAGCCCTGTATCAATCCCCAAACTATTCCCACTGACCCACTCTCTCCCCATAGCCCTGTATCAATCCCCAAACTAATCCCACTGCCCCACTCTCTCCCCATAGCCCTCTATCAATCCCAAACTATTCCCACTGACCCACTCTCTCCCCATAACCCTGTATCAATCCCCAAACTAATCCCACTGCCCCACTCTCTCCCCATAGCCCTGTACAAATCCCAAACTATTCCCACTGACCCACTCTCTCCCCATAGCCCTGTATCAATCCCAAACTAATTCCACTGCTCCACTCTCTCCCCATAGCCCTGTATCAATCCCCAAACTAATCCCACTGCCCCGCTCTCTCCCCATAGCCCTGTATCAATCCCCAAACTAATCCCACTGCCCCGCTCTCTCCCCATAGCCCTGTATCAATCCCCAAACTAATTCCACTGCCCCACTCTCTCCCCATAGCCCTGTATCAATCCCCAACTAATCCCACTGCCCCACTCTCTACCCATAGCCCTGTATCAATCCCCAAACTAATCCCACTGCCCCACTCTCTCCCCATAGCCCTGTATCAATTGACAAACTAATTCCACTGCCCCACTCTCTCCCCACAGCCCTGTATCAATCGACAAACTAATCCCACAGCCCCACTCTCTTCCCATAGCCCTGTATCAATTGACAAACTAATCCCACTGCCCCACTCTCTCCCCATAGCACTGTATCAATCCCAAACTAATCCCACTGCCCCGCTCTCTCCCCATAGCCCTGTATCAACCCCAAACTAATCCCACTGTCCCACTCTCTCTCCATAGCCCTATTTAAACCCCAAACTATTCCCACTGACCCACTCTCTCCCCATAGCCCTGTATCAATCCCCAAACTAACCCCACTGCCCCGCTCTCTCCCCATAGCCCTGTATCAATCCCCAAACTATTCCCACCGACCCACTCTCTCCCCATAGCCCTGTATCAATCCCCAAACTAATCCCACTGCCCCGCTCTCTCCCCATAGCCCTGTATCAATCCCAAACTACTCCCACTGCCCCACTCTCTCCCCATAGCCCTGTACAAATCCCAAACTAATCCCACTGCCCCGCTCTCTCCCAATAGCCCTGTATCAATCCCCAAACTAATCCCACTGCCCTGCTCTCTCCCCATAGCCCTGTATCAACCCCAAACTAATCCCGCTGCCCCACTCTCTCCCCATAGCGCTGTATCAATCCCAAACTAATCCCACTGTCCCACTCTCTCTCCATAGCCCTGTATCAATCCCCAAACTATTCCCACTGACCCGCTCTCTCCCCATAGCCCTGTATCAATCCCAAACTAATCCCACTGCCCCACTCTCTCCCCATAGCCCTGTATCAATCCCAAACTATTCCCACTGACCCGCTCTCTCTCCATAGCCCTGTATCAATCCCAAACTAATCCCACTGCCCCACTCTCTCCCCATAGCCCTGTATCAATCCCAAACTATTCCCACTGCCCCACTCTCCCCATAGCCCTGTATCAATCCCAAACTAATCCCACTGCCCCACTCTCTCCCCATAGCCCTGTATCAATCCCAAACTAATCCCTCTGACCCACTGTCTCCCCATAGCCCTGTATCAATCCGAAACTATTCCCACTGCCCCGCTCTCTCCCCATAGCCCTGTATCAATCCCAAACTATTCCCACTGACCCACTGTGGGAGAGTGCAATGTGCTTCAAGTATCAGTGTTTATTGTGTGAAGTGAGAGTGAGTGTGTGTGCGACAGTGAGAGTGTTTGTGGTTGTGTGCATTTGTGAAAGCAAGAGTGTGTGAATGTGTGGGTGTGTGAAAGTGAGAGCGTGCGTGTGAAAGTGAGAATGTTTGTGGTGAGTGTGTGTGGTTGAGTGTGAGCCTGTGAGCGTAAAAGTGAGAGTGTGTGAAAGTGAGAGTGTGTGGCTGAGTGTGAGCTTGTGAGTGTAAAAGTGAGAGTGTGAAAGTGAGAGCATGCGTGTGAAAGTGAGAGTGTGTGAAAGTGAGAGCGTGCGTGTGAAAGTGAGAGTGTGTGGTGAGTGTGTGTGGCTGAGTGTGAGACTGTGAGTGTAAAAGTGAGAGTTTGTGAAAGTGAGAGTGTGCGTGTGAAAGTGAGAGTGTGTGGTGAGTGTGTGTGGTTGAGTGTGAGCCTGAGTGTGTAAAAGTGAGAGTTTGTATGGGAGTGGGTGTCCGTTCAGATTTAAAATCCGACATGTTTACAAATGCCGATACACTTTGTTTCAACTGATCTGAATCCCAAGAATTGCTTCATTTCCTCCACAGCTGGAAACGTTTCCACTCCAGCTGTT